>NC_091202.1:26789901-26992401 GCF_040958095.1 Procambarus clarkii | reverse complement strand
ATTATGATAGCTGATACTGACAGACTCAACGATATGCTAGTTTTCTTCTGCTATATGTTACTGTCACAAGCCGAGACTCCCTCACTTACACGAGGCTGCAATAATCACGCCTATATACAAATAACTGAGTCACAGTTAATAATTAGTTGTGTTCAGACTATAATATAGACAGCGTCTTAAATTGGTTTCTGACCTGATTTAAGGACAGAAGTCACTTTGTATTCTTCAGTATTGCGGTCTTAACCACGCAATTCTGAAACATTGGAGTGCTTCGAGGGTCAATTCTAGCACCTATTCTAATCCAACAGTTTAGAAATCATATATGTAAAGTTCTCCGGTGGATAAGACCTTTTTCCTGACGACACAATATATCACAGACTCTCACCCTTTAATAACACATTAAATACAAAATTAAACCAATCTCATAAATGGTTTGTTGCCAATAGACTTTCTGCAGTTACCTTGTTCTTATGTTCTTATGTTATGTTCTTAAGAAAGGAAGCAGGCAGATAAGCAAGCGGGGCGTGTTCCTCCCAGGCGCTCCATGCTCGCACCACGGCCTCTATAGAGTCTCTAAACATTCATTATACATGCAATACGTCCAGTACATGGAGGACAGAAGAAAATGTATATATGCTGGTTAGCATTGTAGATGTGTGGCCACGTTTGTGGTAGAAAATAACACAAAAAACAAAACAAAAATAAACGCGAGAAAATGGTCAGCGCCACCAAAGGTTCAGATTAAATCTGCCACTTCGACGCATCTCTTCCACACAATCTAACCCTCTTTGTCCACTTCGGAGGTTCTCATACATCGACCCCAACACCTCTTTCCGTCTCTTCTGAACTATCCAAACCAAAGGTTCTACACTGGGGGTTCAAGCAAGAATTTCAAGGGGCCAATGGAAGTAATATCACGCATTGTACTCAAACCAAATCAGAACATCTTCTGAGTGTGTGTGAACTGAATGTCTCCTGTTGTCACTTACATGCAGTTTTAATTGAGAATGACAATGGCTATGTGACATATGAATGTATGTGACATATGAATGTATGTGACATATGAATGTATGTGACATATGAATATATGTATTTTTCGTAGCAATGACCGCTGTCAATCTTGCTAGCTCGATCTATTTTCTTGTTGGAGGTCCAAAGTAACAAATGTGGTTTTAGAGGTCCACAGGTGAGAACGTGTTTATCTGCTGGAACACCATCCAGGTATCTGCTGGAACACGAGAGTTCAGACAAACTCTAACGTTACCAATATGTACTAACGAAAGAAAGCACTTATAATAACGCAACTCAAATAAGACTATGATTATTATAAAGAGGGGCTGCACTGAAGATGGGGATGCTATGAAGAAGTGAAAGGATTCAAGAGCTAAAGATTAGAGGTGAAAAGATTGGGCGATAAAGATGGAGCAATAAAGATGGTGAGGCATGAATATGAAGTGCAATATCGATGGAAAGATTTGATGGTGCTATTAAAGATGGGGTCTATAGACATGGGGGCGGAATAAAGATGGAGCAAGATAAAGATGGGGGGAGTATGGAGATGGGGCATCATAAAGATGGGGTGGGCAGATAAAATGATAAAAATATAAAGTTGGAGGCTGTAAGGATGAGTGATGGATAAAGTTTACACTATCACACACACACTTGTTGGTAGCGCACCAAACAGCAAGTTTACAAGGCACTTTTATGCTGAGAGACTTTACCCGATCCTGCATTAAAAGTCTCAAGACTTGACCGAATGGGATCCGCCAAGCTTATAGGCAACCAGAGGCTCCTCGTAGTATAATGGATTCATTGACTCCATTAAGTCTTCAGTTACCTCACACTACCTTCGCGCTATTAATATAAATAACCCCCCAAAAATAAACTAGTTATACCTAAGAGCCACGAATTTAGAAAACGTGTTTTTAAGGTATATTCGGTCCGTTCCAATTCTTGGTAATAACAGAAATCGTATTGGACTTTTCTTGGAGAATGGGGATTAATTGAGGTGTATTGTGCGCGGTGGGTGAGGATCGAGGTCCTTGCCGGAGTTAATGGAGGTGAAGAAACTCACCAACACACCAACCATGGTCAAGGTTTCCACACACCAACACACGCGACCAAATTCTCACAAGTCAAGTCTGGCCTCGGGCTGGGCTTGGGGAGTAGAAGAACTCCCAGAACCCCATCAACCAGGTATCAACCAGGTACCAACACCACAAAATATAATACAATATAATATTTTATTATGCAGGCGATGAATCACAATAACGTGGCTGAAGAATGTTGACCAGACCACACACTAGAAGGTGAAGGGACGACGACGTTTCGGTCCGTCCTGGACCATTCTCAAGTCGAGTGTGATCAACTTGAGACACAATCGACTTGAGAATGGTCCAGGACGGACCGAAACGTCGTCGTCCCTTCACCTTCTAGTGTGTGGTCTGGTCAACATAATATTTTATTACGCTGCGTTACAGTTTACAGAATACACACATGGCAATCGCTGTTCAAAAACCTCCTCTTGCTCTGGAATGGTGAGGTGCGTGACACAGCAAGATTTCCTCTCTGGAGTGAGGCCCTGGAACATGAAACTGGCCGCCACTGGGTCTCTGCCTAATGACTTCCACTCCCACCTCATTCACACCTAAAGTGCACATTTAACTCTTTGCGTCCAGGGTCTCCGCGCCTATTGGCACGAACCTGTAACAATGTTACAGGTTCTAGGTCCCTGTAGTTTTTTGGGGTGTCCTTTAAGAGCCCCCCCCCCACCCCCCACCTTCAGCTCTACTGTACCTTAGATAGGTCTCAGCCAATGTACATTCACATGTGTAGTCTCATATACACACCTGTTTAAAACTCCTTCATGTGTGTGTGACATTCTTCCCGGCTCAGATTCTCTCTTTTGCCATCGAATTCAATTGCACCAATGTAAATGTGTCTGAATTAGCAATGTCAATTTCTTCCACTTGAACTTCCGGTTCCCCCTGACTGCTCGTTTGATAAGCTGACCCCTGTCCATGGTGGCGACATCATAGGTGTGTCCTCGACGTACCTGGCCTTCCTCGACGACGTCCCTTGCCACATGTAATATTCGCAATACTCGCAAACTCACAGTTACGCGTGTGTTTGTTCCTAACCACTTCCGGAATCCCCCCTCTCTCTCTCTCTCTCTCTCTGTCTCACTCTCTCTCTCTCTCTCTCTCTCGGCAATAACTGTAATTTCACGATACATTAAACAAATTTGGGATTTCATGGTCGATTATTTCATCAAGTCCAGGTTTTATAGGTAATGTAAGATACCATATTATATGATAAATCAGAATGGTGTCCAGGCTGCACTGTGTAAATACTTGAAAATTTCCCCTCTCTCTCTTTATTCCCACAATCTCCCTTCTATTCTCCCCCCACCCCCTCCCTCTCTCTTCCTCATTTCTCTCTCTCTCTCAGCCTCTCCCTCTCTTCAGCATTTTTCATTTTTGTTTCCCACCCGCCCTCTCTCTGGAACCCGTCGTTCTAAAAGAACGTCGCCTTTTGACGCACACTCAAGGTCAAAATTTATCGCACTAGAAAGTTGGAAGCGGCTCGAGAAATTAACACAACTGTCCCGTCTTCTGTTTTGGGTCCTCTGGTAGGTTAGGATATGGGCCCTTTAGTACGACAATTACTTGACGTTGGGAAACCTTAGGAGGATGGGCTGCTCTCTCTCTCTCTCTCTCTCTCTCTCTCTCTCTCTCTCTCTCTCTCTCTCTCTCTCTCTCTCTCTCTCTCTCTCTCTCACACACACACACACCACTGCCACACCTTTCCCTCAAACCACTGCCACACCCTCCAATGGCACTACTGCCACACCCCCCTCCCACAACACTGCCACACACTTCCCCACAACTGTGCCACACCCTCCCTTGACACCACTGCCACACCTCCCCCCCTTTCCCACAACACTGCCACACACCACCAGCCCCAACCTTCGTTGCACCCCCAGCCCACCCCCTCCCCCCTCTCTCCCTGAGCCAAGCAGCTCTGGGCGGGTCCAGAACCACGCCCTCCGCTCTACCTCTCTCAGATCGATTCCAGACTGAAGCTTCCTATAGCTGGCCGGGCCGCTAGTTCCCTCCTGCTTCCCCCTCTCTTCCTTCCGTTTCCTATATCTTCAGCGTTTCCCACTACCTTTCTCCTCCTTCGCACGTTTCTCTTCTATTCCTCATGATGCCCCTCTGTTTCTAATGTCCCCCTCTCTTCCTTCTCCTGTTCCTCATATGTCCCCTTTTGTTTCCTATCCCTCTTCCCCTTGTATCCCTTATATTCCTTTTGTTTTTTTCTTCTCTTTCTCCTGTTTCCCCTGTATCCTGCTCCCCTGCTATTCCTCCTGCTTCCCCCTATCTAATCTGGGAGCATGGGACATCCCACCTTTGTGGGTCCTCACCTGGGTACTGTTTTGGTACCTGTTCATATATCCTGTCATTCCTGTTCTTTCTATCTGAGCTGTTCCTTCTCTCTCTTTAGCTATGACAAGCTCAGGTACACAGTGTGCTCGTATCTTATTGTATACAAGGAATATAGAGAATAGATCGTATAGAATATAGAGCTAGCCATAAGTTTATCTACTTACGCCATCTCTCAAGGATAGTTGGTTAGGCCCACAATTCTGGGTAGAGCACAAGAATATCTACTGGTATTACCGGGTGTATGAGGTGGTTACAGAGCTTAAAGTCGTGTCTTTACGGTCTACAGTCACGGATAACGTGAAATTAACCAATTTGGTGTTGGAGAGTATGATAGGTCTTGTCTGCACCGAGCGCTCACTCTTGTTTACCTGTATTTGCCTGTCCTGGGTACCGATGCCCCTCTACAGGTCTCATCTTCCTCATTATTTACCCTTATTCTGCCTGACCTCCTGATCTCAAGCCTTGCCTTGCCTGCCTGCCTTCCTACCTTCCTACCCTCTAGCCTTGCCTAGCCATATTTATTTCACCTCTCTCTTTCATCTTACCCGTTCCGTCCGCCTTTTGACTTTCTTCTACTTCCCTTCCCTTTCCGTGTTCTTTCTCGCCCCGTGGCTTACCAGATGTTTTTTTTATCTCCTCTCCTCCTCAGAGTTCCCGTCTCTCTCGTCCCTTCCCTCTTCCCTCCCTTCTTTCCCGCCCTCAACCGTCCCCTCTCTCCCCTCACCCGTCCCTCTCTCTCTCTCCCTCACCCGCCCCCCTCACCTCACTCTCAGCTGGTGGGAAGTTGGTAATCCGTCGACCTTGGCATCTGGTGAGAAGCCAAGTCCGCTCAGCAGACCTCACGCCGCTTTACTCCTGCCTCCTCTGGTGCTCCTTGTTGGTGCTCCTTGCTGGTGCTGCTTGGTGGTGCTCCGTGCTGGGGCTGCTTGGTGGTGCTCCTTGCTGGTGCTGCTTGGTGGTGCTCCGTGCTGGGGCTGCTTGGTGGTGCTCCTTGTTGGTGCTGCTTGCTGGTGCTCCTTGCTGGTGCTGCTTGTTGGTGCTCCTTGCTGGTGCTCCTTGCTGGTGCTGCTTGCTGGTGCTCCTTGGTGGTGCTCCTTGCTGGTGCTGCTTGTTGGCACTCCTTGCTGGCACTCCTTGCTGGTGCTCCTTGCTGGCACTCCTTGCTGGTGCTCCTTGCTGGCACTCCTTGCTGGCACTCCTTGCTGGCACTCCTTGCTGGCACTCCTTGCTGGCACTCCTTGCTGGCACTCCTTGCTGGCACTCCTTGCTGGTGCTCCTTGCTGGCACTCCTTGCTGGCACTCCTTGCTGGCACTCCTTGCTGGCACTCCTTGCTGGCACTCCTTGCTGGTGCTCCTTGCTGGTGCTCCTTGGTGGCACTCCTTGCTGGCACTCCTTTTTATAATACTTTCTTAGGGTACTTCCGGCACCTCTTACGGTACTTCATGGACTTTGTTAAAGGTCACGTTTGCTTAGTCTTGGTAATAAGATTGCATCCCACAGGGAAACCCTTTCAATCAGGATCTTAAAATCCTCTTCCGAGTCGACCGTAGTGTGGAGAAGAGGTGTCGAGCCGCCGGTCTTATAAGGTGGTTGGGCGCGTTATGAGACTTACGGGTTATTCATGCCCGTGCCACCTCTTGGGTGGCTTAATCTTTATCAATCGTTATCAGACATTCCCGAATAGTTGAGTGACTCCATTGGTCTTGGCGGGAGCACCCGACTGGTTAGGGAACCTTGAGGTTACCTTGAGGTGCTTCCGGGGCTTAGCGTCCCCGCGGCCCGGTCGTCGACCAGGCCTCCTGTTCCCCGGACAGGGAAGGGGACTACCTACCTACCTACCTACCTTACTGGACGTGTGTACTATCCAGTAAGGTAGGGTAGTAAGTATTGACAGCATGAGTCAATCTGTTGTAGGGGCTGTTATATGGGCCTGTATATTTATCATGTATTTATTCGATTTTATTAGTTATTAGTTATTACTTTATTAGTTATTACTTTATTAGTTTATTAGTTATTACTTTATTAGTTTATTAGTTATTACTTTATTAGTTTATTAGTTATTACTTTATTAGTTTATTAGTTATTACTTTATTAGTTTATTAGTTATTACTTTATTAGTTATTAGTTGGAGGAAAGCTAAATATGAGGAGAAAGCATTAAGCCAGTATGACTGTACAGCACTTGGAAGGGGGTATGAGGACAAGAATCTGGGATATGAGGACAGATAGCTGGGATATGAGAACAGGTAGCTGGGATATAAGGACAAGTAGCTGGGATATGAGGACAGGTAGCTGGGATATAAGGACAGTTAGCTGGGATATGAGAACAGGTAGCTGGGATATAAGGACAGGTAGCTGGGATATAAGGACAAGTAGCTGGGATATGAGGACAGGTAGCTGGGATATGAGAACAGGTAGCTGGGATATAAGGACAATTAGCTGGGATATGAGGACAAGGAGCTGGGATATGTGGACAAGTAGACGGGATATGAGGACAGATATCTGGGATATAAGGACAAGTAGCTGGGATATGAGAACAGGTAGCTGGGATATGAGGACAAGTAGCTGGGATATGAGGACAGGTAGCTGGGATATGAGGACAGGGAGCTGGGATATGAGAACAGGGAGCTGGGATATGAAGACAATGTCCAATGTAGTGACTAAGGATGAATCCAAGACGGGGTAGTGATGAAGGAGGACTCTAATACGGACGGAAATATATGACGTATCAAATTATGGGGACATGGATGGCAGGCAGTAATGCTCTTACGGACTACGTAAGCAGTCAGTCCCCCCTACCCCACCCTCTCTCTCTCACACACACACACCTATAAGAGAAGTACGTTATCGTCCACATCGTTACTGAGTACTATCTAATCAGGAAGATGGGCTGGGATTTCTCATCTCCGAGGACCAGAGGGATCACATTGCTCTCTCTTATTGTACAAGCCATTCGTATAGGCCTGAGAATTATAGTGTGAGCATAAGTAGAGAACGCGAGGTTTATTTTACCTGTACCACACAGCCTCTGTTAATTTGGGAAACATGAAGGAATAAGGTTTTAAAAGTGTGTCAGTAGCCACGAGGAGCGATGCTCAGGCGCCCACTGGGGCGGGATCGTTGAGCCGGGACACGAAGCTCTCTGGAGCAGAGTTCGCGGCTGCTGGTGCTGGCCCGAGCCTGAGTTACGAGCGGGTGCTAGTGCTGGCCCGAGCCTGAGTTACGAGCGGGTGCTGGTGCTGGCCCGAGCCTGAGTTACGAGCGGGTGATAGTGCTGGCCCGAGCCTGAGTTACGAGCGGGTGCTAGTGCTGGCCCGAGCCTGAGTTACGAGCGGGTGCTAGTGCTGGCCCGAGCCTGAGTTACGAGCGGGTGCTAGTGCTGGCCCGAGCCTGAGTTACGAGCGGGTGCTAGTGCTGGCCCGAGCCTGAGTTACGAGCGGGTACTAGTTCTGGCCCCGAGCCTGAGTTACGAGCGGGTGCTAGTGCTGGCCCGAGCCTGAGTTACGAGCGGGTACTAGTTCTGGCCCCGAGCCTGAGTTACGAGCGGGTGCTAGTGCTGGCCCGAGCCTGAGTTACGAGCGGGTGCTAGTGCTGGCCCGAGCCTGAGTTACGAGCGGGTGCTAGTGCTGGCCCGAGCCTGAGTTACGAGCGGGTGTTCATCATCTTTAACGACTTGACAGCTAATTGACTTATCTCAGACTTATGTCATGCATCGATCGCCGACACCTCTCTCGGGAGACTCCTGGCCTGTCATGGTGTCTCATGGTGGGGGTATGGTAGGTCATGGTGGGGGTGGCATGGTTGGTTACGGCTCCTAGTTGTAGAGGAATGAGTGGTTCATGGTGCCTCAGCTCGGTCATGGGAGTTAATGTAAGGCCTTGCTATGCAACACTGCCGGTGACGTCTATGCAACACTGCTGGAGACGTCTCCACCACTATAATCATAACATTATCAATTAATTACAGAGCGGTGTGGTGATATTCCAGTCACGCAGAGTTAAGTGATCTAACGAGGGCGTTTAGCGAGGGTATAACGGTAGGAGAGGCTAGAGGAGAGGCGACAAGGATAGGGATGTGGAAGGATGAGGATAGGAGAGGAAGGGCTAGCGGGAAGTAGCAGGTATATAGTGTGATAATAAAGGCAATCTCAGCATGAATGGCCTCGTTATGAGGTCCACCACTTGATAATATGTTAACATGTGTTTTAACGTTGTCAGCACACTCTACTACACCCCCACACTCCTCTACTACACCACCTTGTCCTACACTACACCCCCCACACATCAACCACGACACCCCCCTATCAACATATCAACCTGCTTAAATTGTGTAGCTTCTGTTATCATGTTATGCACGCTCTGGACGGTAGAGCGACGGTCTCGCTTCATGCAGGTCGACGTTCAATTCCCGACCGTCCAAGTGGTTAGACACCATTCCTTCCTCCCCGTCCCATCCCAAATCCTTATCCTGACCCCTTCCCAGTGCTATATAGTCGTAATGGCTTGGCGCTTCACCCCCATTTCCTCTCTCTCTCTCTCTCTCTCTCTCTCTCTCTCTCTCTCTCTCTCTCTCTCTCTCTCTCTCTCTCTCTCTCTCAGTACTCTGCATGCGTGAAGAGTTATCGCCCTGTGTGTGTCCTGTTTACTCCCTATATTTGTCTGTGTTTACATTGATATGTTCGTTTGTCATTTTTATATAGCAAGATCAGGTTTACTATTTACCATTAGTAACAGTGAGTAAACAGTGAGTAGTAACATTAGATAAACAGTGAGCCACGTACCACGTGCACTAAACAGTGAGCCACACACACACACCAGGCTCACCATATCACAATGGATCTACACCATCCATTACCTCTTTCCGTGATCCATCAACAAGTCTTTCCGTCTGTCCACTTCCCTCCCCGGTGATCCATCAAGCCTGGTAGCACTCCATCCATCTGTGGCTCTATCCGTGTATTCCTTCCGCCTCGGCGACTCGCCTTAGCCCAGCGAGCAGGACCGTCCAGGTCTCGTTGGCTCGCTCTCAACCTTCATTCGTATATATATATGTTTGTTGATATATGTGAAAAATATTTTTTGTCTACAATCACAGGAAAATATTACGTTACGAATATCAACATACAGGAGCCACAATCAACATACTCTCACCAGAGGGGCCACAATCAACATACTCTGACCATAAGGTGTGGAGTGTGAGTGGGTGAAGTGTGGGTGTGTGAGTGTGTGTGAAGTTCGACTGTGTAAAGTGTGGATGTTTGGAGCAAGAGTGCATAGAATGTGATCGTGTGAGTGTGTGAAGTGTGTGTGATGGTGGAGTGTAAGTGTGTGTGTGTGTGTGGAGGGTGTAAGATGGTAGCCGTGTGGAGGACAGGTGTAGGTGGAGTGTCTTTCTAATCATTCAACACTGTTAAAGTCATTCGTGAACATGTAAACAGTTTACCACTGATGTAAAATATTAAGATCTTAATCAATTGTTTACCAGCTTCACTATGGTCTTGACTAATGCATCCAAGGGTCTTGTTAGTGGTCTCGTCTCTGGAGTCAGCCTCCGCCAGCTCTACAGTCTCTCCCGGAGCCGTCCTGCAGGTGGTCTGCAATGTGTGCTCAGCAAGGAGAGGCCCTTGGTCCGTTGCATCACACAGCAGCACGAGACCACTCCATTAGGAATCCGAGAGTGAGCGGGCGCGAATCCGAGTGAGAGGCGTGTGTCCTTGAGAGAGGGGCCCCGTATCCGAATGAGAGGCGTGTATCCTAGTGAGGGGATACACTCATGTCTCATGTAGAGACATTTTCGTTATGTCTGAGTGACTGCTATGTCTATAGTCCCATAGGTGGTGGTGGCAGACAAGGCTGTAGGGGTACCAGTACCAACGCCGGTGGGGCGTGTGGCTGCGTGTTACCAGTGGTGGCAGACGAGGCTGTAGGGGTACCAGTACCAACGCCGGTGGGGCGTGTGGCTGCTTGTTACCAGTGGTGGCAGACGAGGGTATGGAGGGGTGTAGTACCAGTGGTGGGGGTGCTTGACCTTGTCCTAATACTGTCTTACTAAGTAACACTAAACACTTGCCAGTTGTCCGGCTCGTATCATGTGCTCTGGGCTTCACCAGGGCGCCCCGGGGTACACTACGGTACACCCACACATTTGCCCATTAACACAAGTGTGGTCCAGGGTACACTAAGGTACACATTGCTCTACAACATACAGTGGCTCAGGGTACACTGATCTCCATAATAATGCCATGTGGGAGTTTGCGCTTGCATACGTGTATGTATGTATGTATGTATGTATGTATGTATGTATGTATGTATGTATGTATGTATGTATGTATGTATGTATGTATGAGGGGTGCATAAACTTTTAAGAGTATATTTCCAGAAGCCCAAATATTTTCCACTCATTTTTAATGGCTTTTAATCGTGCATTTTCCTGCGAATTGGCTATATTGGCCTCTTGTCTCCTCCATCTCCTCTTCTCTCATTCCTTGCCTCTTCTCTCTTCACTCGCTTCTTCTCTCTCTACCCCGCCTTTTCTAAATATTATTATTCTTGACGTACTTGTCAATCTCTATTCAATAACTCACTACTCTTATCATCTTTTCATAAGGGTTCCCTTCCAACACTCTCTCTCTCTCTCTCTCTCTCTCTCTCTCTCTCTCTCCTCTCTCTCTCTCTCTCTCTCTCTCTCTCTCTCTCTTTCTCTCTCTCTCTCTCTCTCTCTCTCTCTCTCTCTCTCCCCAGTACACCCGGGCCGCACCGGATGCTGGTATCATGGATGTCTACACTCCGGATCCTCACCATACAGACCCCAGTGTGGTGGACCCCACATCTTCCCCACACACTACTGCTGACCCCGACTCAGAGGACCCCAGGCCTCAGCTCTATGTGACCTCAGCTCAGCATGACCTTGACTATGTGTGACCTGACCCCATATCATATTTTTGTACTGATTCCTTCTCTTAATTTATTTGTATTATTTTCAATTACCAATTATGACCCTTAATACTTACTAATGACCCTAATTATTTATGACCTTAGATAATTACTTATGGCCATAAATAAATACTTATGACTATAAATAATGAGTGTGTAGCTCCTTGAGCTAAACTAACTATTCTAGTTACCACACCTTGTCACTTACAAAATATATATATATATATCTTCTCCTCACTGGTGAAGATATTTATAATATTTCCATAAAATTTTCCTTTAAGCTGTGTAATAATCAAGCATTTATGTATCCACTTGCGAAACCTGTGCATCTTTTTTTCTCAATTATGGCCGGCTTAGTCTATATTTATATCGGTTTACGAGCTCGGAAGCGCTACGAGGTATTCCTCACCCCAAGGTCGCATCTCTGGGTCCTATTTTGACTAATATTACTGTATACCTGCTGTATACCTGCTGGATACCTGCTGGATGGGGGTTCTGGGAGTTCTTCTACTCCCCCAAGCCCGGCCCGAGGCCAGGCTTGACTTGTGAGAGCTTGGTCCAACAGGCTGTTGCTTGGAGCGGCCCAGCATGCATTCAATATATTTCAGGGAGTGCCATTGGTGCTTTAGAGAGCCTGCTTACTGGACTAAGCTGGCTCCTAAGGCACTCTGACGCAGCAGTGACTATGGGGTAACCACCTTATTCTGTATGACACCGTGACCCCTGTGTGACTACCTGACCTCTGTGACCCCCATGATTCTCTGTGACCCCATGATTCTCTGTGACCTCCATGATTCTCTGTGACCCCCATGATTCTCTGTGACCCCCATGATTCTCTGTGACCCCCATGATTCTCTGTGACCCCCATGATTCTCTGTGACCCCCATGATTCTCTGTGACCCCATGATTCTCTGTGACCCCATGATTGTGACCCCATGATTCTCTGTGACCCCATGATTCTCCGTGACCCCATGATTCTCTGTGACCCCATGATCCTGCATGAATACATACAAGGGTCAAAAGTGACCCCATTCCTTCATGAACCCATTACCCTACATTACCCCAACACCTTTCATTATTCTATGACCCTGCATGACCCTAAATGACCTCCCCCCCCCCCCCCCACCCCCAACATGCCTCCCATGTGCCTGCACATCTCTCCTACGACGTCCTTGCACCAATGGACACCAGAGACGTGTGAGCGGCTTGATGGTGAAAGCAGAGTTAAATATTAGTTTAGCCTGAAATTTCTGAACCACTTCAGAAAGCCTTTCTGGTTGGAAAGTGCATCAACTTAGACGAGAAACGTTTTAAAAGTTGATGAAAAGAAAAGTTTTTTTTCGGGAGGGAGTCTATTTTTAGGTTGCTTACCGTAAAGTGGGAAGTGGAGGCTCTCGTTATCGGCAGGTTATGGACCCCAACCACCCACTTGATCACCTAAACTGATGCAAACGATGTCGTGAATTTTCATTTTTGTTATCATTGGTTTGCGGACGTACGTCAGACACTCTGGTTCACCTGTGGCTGTAGGTATGGGACAGGTCCGCAGGTGTCTGATATCACTGGTGTACCCTCCAGCAGTGACACAGGTGTCTGATATCACTGGTGTACCCTCCAGCTGTGACACAGGTGTCTGATATCACTGGTGTACCCTCCAGCAGTGACACAGGTGTCTGATATCACTGGTGTACTCTCCAGCAGTGACACAGGTGTCTGATATCACTGGTGTACTCTCCAGCAGTGACAGGTTGATTGACAGTTGAGAGGCGGGACCAAAGAGCCAAAGCTCAACCCCCGCAAGCACAATTAGGTGAGTACAATTAGGTGAGTACAGGTGTCTGATATCACTGGTGTACTCTCCAGCAGTGACACAGGTGTCTGATATCACTGGTGTACTCTCCAGCTGTGACACAGGTGTCTGATATCACTGGTGCTCTCTCCAGCAGTGACACAGGTGTCTGATATCACTGGTGTACCCTCCAGCTGTGACACAGGTGTCTGATATCACTGGTGTACTCTCCAACAGTGACACAGGTGTCTGATATCACTGGTGCTCTCTCCAACAGTGACACAGGTGTCTGATATCACTGGTGTACTCTCCAGCAGTGACACAGGTGTCTGATATCACTGGTGCTCTCTCCAACAGTGACACAGGTGTCTGATATCACTGGTGTACCCTCCAGCAGTGACACAGGTGTCTGATATCACTGGTGCTCTCTCCAACAGTGACATAGTCGCTCTCACGGCGTGATATTAGCCCCTTACGTCTCCCTCATCAACATAACCAAACACTTGCCGACCCGGTGTCTCTCCCTCACACTCTCCCTCACACTCTCCCTCACATCTCACACACTCCCTCACACTCACACTCTCCCCACGCCTCACACACTCTCCGCACCACACACATTCCTGATATCTCACACACTCTCCCCTCATCTCATACCTCATAAACTCCTCATACCTCGCACACACTCCTTACACACTCATGCATCCACCATTAGGCAAGTACATCTAGGTGAGTGCAACTGAGAACAAAGTGAGTATAAATAGATGAATATAATTAGGTGATTACTAGGTGAGTGCAACTGAGAACAAAGTGAGTACAAATAGATGAATATAATTAGGTGATTACTAGGTGAGTGCAACTAGGTATGCACTCTAGGCCGTATGAAACTAGCCCTTCCTCCATAACATTCGCAGCATCACTAAACTGATGGACTAAAACCTAACCTAACCTGTCCCAGGACTCACGGATAGAAAACGGGCCAATTTAGCCAACCGTTTATAGTACATCGGCTATTGACCTTAGTGGGATTTAAACGTCAAAATGCGACGTGCTATTCGAGTGGCCGGATAAGTCACCCATCAACCCAAAAAAGAGAAAGGAGACACAGAAAACGGAGAAGGGAAGGAGGGGATATAAAAGAAAATTTAATTGAAAGCACAGGAGGAAAAAGAAAGGGAAATGAAAGAGTGGGGGAAAGAAGTGTGTGTGTATAGGGGTACTAAGAGGAGAAATGATGAAGAGAGAACGGTGTATGGTGATAATGAGAGATGTAAGTAATGTAAGGGACACTATGCATATTAGTGCCTTTAGGTATTGTATGTACAAGGCCTGAATCGACTTGAGAATGGTCCAGGACGGACCGAAACGTCGTCGTCCCTTCACCATCTAGTGTGTGGTCAACTTGTATGTACTAGCTCTATTAATCCAACTTTACGTTTATAAATCAACTACATATGTACTTTTCCTGAATAAAGAATTTGAATTTGGGTTGAGGTAGGCTCCGTGACCATCACGATAACTCCTACAGTCATGTGATGGAGGGAAATGTTGTAGGACAAACTCTGAGAAATTGTGGAGGTGAAAACTACCGACGGTCCACTAACGACCCCGGGGAGAGACAAGTGGTTAATCAGAATAATGGAGGCGGCTCCAGCTATGTCAGTCAGGGGAGACACTAGCCACGAGGGAAGGCTATTTAGAGGAGACACTACAGGGGGGGGGGGCTATTTAGAGGAGACATTTACTGCAGGGGGGAGGCTATTTAGGAGACACTGCAGGGGGGGGGGCTATTTAGAGGAGACATTTACTGCAGGGGGGAGGCTATTTAGGAGACACTGCAGGGGGGGAGGGGGGCTATTTAGAGGAGACATTTACTGCAGGGGGGGGGGGCTATTTAGAAGAGACATTTACTGCAGGGAGGGGGCTATTTAGAAGAGACATTTACTGCAGGGGGGGGCTATTTAGAAGAGACATTTACTGCAGGGGGGGGCTATTTAGAAGAGACATTTACTGCAGGGGGGGGCTATTTAGAAGAGACATTTACTGCAGGGGGGGGGGCTATTTAGAAGAGACATTTACTGCAGGGGGGAGGCTATTTAGGAGACACTGCAGGGGGGGGGGGAAGGCTATTTAGAGCACTGCAGGGGTAGGAAGGCTATTTACAGGAGACACTACAGGGGGGAAGGCTATTTACAGGAGACACTACAGGGGGGAAGGCTATTTACAGGAGACACTACAGGTGGGAAGGCT
Source organism: Procambarus clarkii (assembly GCF_040958095.1). NCBI lineage: Eukaryota > Metazoa > Arthropoda > Malacostraca > Decapoda > Cambaridae > Procambarus > Procambarus clarkii. The sequence continues at coordinate 26,976,985 of NC_091202.1, read as the reverse complement.
ATTCAGAAGACACTTACTGCAAGGAAAAGCTATTTAGTGAAGGCATTTACTGTAATGGCAGGGTATTTAGCGGAGACATTTACTGCAATGGAAGTCATCAAGAAGCATTCAGATAAGTTCTTGCAAGAAGTACCGAACCAATCGTGAATGAGCGGGCCGCTCCAAGCAACAGCCTGTTGGACCAAGTTATCACAATTCGACCCTGGCCCCAATAGCGGGCTCGGGGAGTAGAGGAACTCACAAAACTTCTCTCTCCATGTAAACTCCACGTACTATTTAGGGGAGACAATTCGTGTAGTGGAAGGCTGTTTAAGGGAGACACTCTGGAGCAGATGAAAGATTGAACGAGCTCATTATAGCACTATGATGACTGTGAGAGGCAAGAAGGTAGCTAAGATAGTCCAGCTGGGCGGATCACACAGCACCGCGTTCCCAGGGGGGCCAGATTCACGAAGCAGTTACGCAAGCACTTACGAACGTGTACATCTTTCCTCAAACTTTGACGGCTTTGGTTACATTTATTAAACGGTTTACAAGCATGAAAACTTGCCAATCAACTGTTGTTATTGTTATAAACAGCCTCCTGGTGCTTCGGAGCTCATTAACTGTTTAATAATTGAAACAAAGCCGCCAAAGATTGAGAAAAGATGGACAGGTTCGTAAATGCTTGCGTAACTGCTTCGTGAATCTGGGCCCAGAACATTTTCACGAGACACTCCCCCCCCCCCTCCCCTCTTCAAATCACCTAGTTATCTGGATATTTTTGATGGTCTTAAAGCATATTACGGTTCCAATAATAGTCTACTTGTAAAGTGACAAGTGAATTTTTGTCCTAAACAGAGATTATCGAGTTATGACTTTATTGTACTATAAAACGTTGGTTTAAAATATAAAAAGCATATGCTGAACTCGTTTTCTTTTAGACTTTCTGAAGAATTTGGATTTCTGTAAATAAATTCTAGGGTACACAAATAGTTTTCAAATTTCATATTTCACATTGTTGTAAAAAATTCATCTTATTAACGTAACTAAACGTAATTAAACTTAACGTTATCTTAACGTAACCTAACCATGGGGTAGAGAGTAGATAATAGCACTAATTACAAAGTGGTTTTGAACCCATTACCTCCAGGGGATCACCTCCCTGAGCTCATTACGGGCTCACCATAGCCCGTGCTACATGGATACTTCGTCCTGAGTAGCTAAATCTTTAACAACAACAACTCATCAATGCCGTCACATCAACCAATAAGAACAAGACAGGACTCGGTCAATATCTTCACATCCACCAAAAATAGCAAGACATGACTCGGTCAATATCTTCACATCCACCAAAAATAGCAAGACATGACTCGGTCAATAGCCTCCCATGTGGCAGTAATTGGCAGTAATGACTCCCTTGGCGGGTGAGGCGGCGCGTGTTCATCAAGCCAAGGACAGGCTCATTAAGCCAAATGATGCAATTAACTCACAATTAACGTTTAGCATCACGTTAATTGACTCGGCTAATCCAATTTGCTCTGCAAGAACATAAACAAAGGCCTCCTCTTATACTGCTTTGTCCTTCTGTACTGGTGACCCAGAGCTGTGATGGTGACCCAGAGCTGTGATGGTGACCCAGAACTGTGATGGTGACCCAGAACTGTGTTGGTGACCCAGAACTGTGATGGTGACCCAGAACTGTGATGGTGACCCAGAACTGTGATGGTGACCCAGAACTGTGATGGTGACCCAGAGCTGTGATGGTGACCCAGAGCTGTGATGGTGACCCAGAGCTGTGATGGTGACCCAGAGCTGTGATGGTGACCCAGAGCTGTGATGGTGACCCAGGACTGTGATGGTGACCCAGAGCTGTGATGGTGACCCAGAGCTGTGATGGTGACCCAGAGCTGTGATGGTGACCCAGAACTGTGATGGTGACCCAGAGCTGTGATGGTGACCCAGAACTGTGATGGTGACCCAGAACTGTGATGGTGACCCAGAACTGTGATGGTGACCCAGAACTGTGATGGTGACCCAGAACTGTGATGGTGACCCAGAATTGTGATGGTGACCCAGAACTGTGATGGTGACCCAGAGCTGTGATGGTGACCCAGAACTGTGATGGTGACCCAGAGCTGTGATGGTGACCCAGAACTGTGATGGTGACCCAGAACTGTGATGGTGACCCAGAACTGTGATGGTGACCCAGAACTGTGATGGTGACCCAGAGCTGTGATGGTGACCCAGAGCTGTGATGGTGACCCAGAACTGTGATGGTGACCCAGAGCTGTGATGGTGACCCAGAGCTGTGATGGTGACCCAGAACTGTGATGGTGACCCAGAACTGTGATGGTGACCCAGAACTGTGATGGTGACCCAGAACTGTGATGGTGACCCAGAACTGTGATGGTGACCCAGAGCTGTGATGGTGACCCAGAACTGTGATGGTGACCCAGAACTGTGATGGTGACCCAGAACTGTGATGGTGACCCAGAGCTGTGATGGTGACCCAGAACTGTGATGGTGACCCAGAACTGTGATGGTGACCCAGAACTGTGATGGTGACCCAGAACTGTGATGGTGACCCAGAACTGTGATGGTGACCCAGAACTGTGATGGTGACCCAGAACTGTGATGGTGACCCAGAACTGTGATGGTGACCCAGAGCTGTGATGGTGACCCAGAACTGTGATGGTGACCCAGAACTGTGATGGTGACCCAGAACTGTGATGGTGACCCAGAGCTGTGATGGTGACCCAGAACTGTGATGGTGACCCAGAACTGTGATGGTGACCCAGAACTGTGATGGTGACCCAGAACTGTGATGGTGACCCAGAACTGTGATGGTGACCCAGAACTGTGATGGTGACCCAGAACTGTGATGGTGACCCAGAACTGTGATGGTGACCCAGAGCTGTGATGGTGACCCAGAACTGTGATGGTGACCCAGAGCTGTGATGGTGACCCAGAACTGTATTGGTGACCCAGAGCTGTGATGGTGACCCAGAGCTGTGATGGTGACCCAGAACTGTATTGGTGACCCAGAACTGTGATGGTGACCCAGAGCTGTGATGGTGACCCAGAACTGTGATGGTGACCCAGAGCTGTATTGGTGACCCAGAACTGTGTTGATGACCAGATTTGAATTGGTGATCCATAGTTATACTGGTGACCCAGAACTGTGTAGGCCAGGTTCTACCTTGAAAATATCATCAAACACGTATTAGGTAATTCACACACTTCCTTATCATTTTCTGTTTCTCTCTCGTGTGTGTGTGTGTGTGTTAATTGTGCGTGTGTGCATGTGCGTGATGTGATAACAATGATAAACGAATGTTTATCTGTGAAGTAGAGGTTATCTGTAGCGAAGCACTGCTAGATATGCCGCAGTGTCCACTGTGCCCTAGTTAGTGAGGCACCTCACCCAGTTACTGCCTCAAGTGAGCACAAACACTCCCGCCATTGTTTACATCCCATAAGAAAGTGTCCCCCGCAGCCATCATGCGTAGATCATCCTCCCAAACACTCATACGGTAGCTTGTGCTTCTCGAAATACTTTGTGGGTTCGTCTCAAGACCAGCAAGTGTCTCAAGTTCAACAGCATCCTCGTGAATTGCTTCCCCTCATACAGCCAGCCAAATGTGAGGTAAACCTTACACACCGAAATCACAATTGCGTGATGCATCAAATGAACAAATCTACAAGGGCCGTGACGAGGATTCGAACCTGCGTCCGGGAGCATCTATCTTGAGGTTATCTTGAGATGATTTCGGGGCTTTTTTAGTGTCCCCGCGGCCCGGTCCTCGACCAGGCCTCCACCCCCAGGAAGCAGCCCGTGACAGCTGACTAACACCCAGGTACCTAATTTACTGCTAGGTAACAGGGGCATATGGTGAAAGAAACTCTGCCCATTGTTTCTCGCCGGCGCCTGGGATCGAACCCAGGACCTCAGGATCACAAGTTCCGCGTGCTGTCCGCTCGGCCGACCGGCTCCCCACACGCTATCTTAATCGACTGTGTAAAACCCTGGTTTGTGCCTCAGAGAGCAGGATCCAGTAAGTTTAGTAGAACTTCGGTTTCAACTCCTTTTGACCAAATAGCTCAGTCGATTAAGGCAGCGTCTGGGATGCTCTCGGACGCAGGTTCGAATCCTCGTCACGGCCCTTGTGGATTTGTTCATGTGGTAAACCTTCCCATCTCTCCCTCGACCTGTAATTTACCTAAGTGTAATTACCTAAGTGTAGTTACAGGATGAGAGCTACGCTCGTGGTGTCAAGTCTTCCCAGCACTCTTTGTCATATAACGCTTTGAAACTACTGACGGTCTTGGCCTCCACCACCTTCTCACCTAACTTGTTCCAACCGTCTGTTCGCGAAAGTGAATTTTCTTATATTTCTTCGGCATCTGTGTTTAGCTAGTTTAAATCTATGACCTCTTGTTCTTAAAGTTCCAGGTCTCAAGAAATCTTCCCTATCGATTTTATCAATTCCTGTTACTATTTTGTATGTAGTGATCATATCACTACATACTGTGATGTAATGTTGGTGCGTCCTCGGTTCCTGCACGCGACAGTGGGAACCTGCTTTTTGTTTGGGCTTATCAACTTAACCTTTGTCTATGGTAATCAACGTTCATTCATGTCCAAGTATTTTAGCCAAGATCAGCCCTAAGTTCATGTATTAGCCGCTATTTAACAAAACTGTTACACTACTTTACTGCATCACTAAATGCTGTATCACTAACTTACTGTATCACTAACTTACTGTATCACTAACTTACTGTATCACTAACTTACTGTATCACTAACTTACTGTTTCATTAACTTACTGCTTCACTAACTTATTATGCTCACAATGGTACCTTGCTACCATACACCCCCCTGACCACCAGCCCAGGTGCTCACAATGGTACCTTGCTACCATACACTCCCTGACCACCAGTCCAGGTGCTCACAATGGTACCTTGCTACCATACACCCCCCTGACCACCAGCCCAGGTGCTCACAATGGTACCTTGCTACCATACACCCCCCTGACCACCAGTCCAGGTGCTCACAATGGTACCATGCTACCATACACTCCTTGACCACCAGCCCAGGTGCTCACAATGCTACCTTGCTACCATACACCCCCCTGACCACCAGCCCAGGTGCTCACAATGGTACCTTGCTACCATACACCCCCCCTGACCACCAGTCCAGGTGCTCACAATGGTACCATGCTACCATACACTCCTTGACCACCAGCCCAGGTGCTCACAATGCTACCTTGCTACCATACACCCCCCTGACCACCAGCCCAGGTGCTCACAATGGTACCTTGCTACCATACACCCCCCTGACCACCAGTCCAGGTGCTCACAATGGTACCATGCTACCATACACTCCTTGACCACCAGCCCAGGTGCTCACAATGCTACCTTGCTACCATACACCCCCCTGACCACCAGCCCAGGTGCTCACAATGGTACCTTGCTACCATACACCCCCCTGACCACCAGTCCAGGTGCTCACAATGGTACCTTGCTACCATACACTCCCCTGACCACCAGTCCAGGTGCTCACAATGGTACCTTGCTACCATACACCCCCCTGACCACCAGCCCAGGTGCTCACAATGCTACCATGCTACCATACACTCCCTGACCACCAGCCCAGGTGCTCACAATGCTACCATGCTACCATACACCCCCCTGACCACCAGCCCAGGTGCTCACAATGGTACCTTGCTACCATACACCCCCCTGACCACCAGCCCAGGTGCTCACAATGCTACCATGCTACCATACACCCCCCTGACCACCAGACCAGACGCTCACAATGGTACCTTGCTACCATACACCCCCCTGACCACCAGCCCAGGTGCTCACAATGGTACCATGCTACCATACACTCCCTGACCACCAGACCAGACGGACAAACCCACTCAACTTTCTTTTGTGCTGGAAGGAACATTTTCTCCAAAAGAATTAAGTAGAGTGGAGACGCTGAACAAGGATTACCGCTCCAGTCCTTCTGCTTGAGAGGGTGAGGGAGTTGAGAGGCAGGGAGGTAGGGAGGGAGAGAGTGGGAGGGAGGGAGGGAGATGGAAGAGAGGGAAAATGGTGGGAGGAATGAAATAAGCTAATATGGAGTCATTTAGGCAGTGAAAGGAATTGAAGGAATGAGAGAAGGGAGAGCTATAGACAGTGTTCAAGACGCGATATAGACACACGGTAAATCACACAGAGGACTTTAGAAAGAACTTTTTTCAGTGCCAAGAGTACTCAACAGAATGCATTAGGCAGTGAGGTGGTGGAAGCAGACTCTATACACACAGTTTCAAATGTAGATATCATAGAGCCCCAATAGGCTCAGAAATCTGTACACCAGTTGATTAACAGTTGAGAGGCGGGACTAAAGAGCCAAAGCTCAACCCCCCAGGCAAGCACAACTAGGTGAATACAGACAGAGAGAGGGCGAGAGAGCGGGAAAACAGATGAAGGCTCCCACTCCAACTAATGAAAACCGACACAATACAGCGGTAACTAATATAGACACAGACGTAATAACGCAGTCGACAAATCCAGCCCATAGACCATCCCAACACCATTGTTTGGTACCACTCCCCACCACGCATACCACACACATACCAGGAACACCAGTGGGGCGACAGTATAGCAATAGTGTTGACCAGACCACACACTACAAGGTGAAGGGACGACGACGTTTCGGTCCGTCCTGGGCCATTCTCAAGTCGATTGTGACTTGAGTATAGCAGTATGTATACTGCTATACTCGTGACTTGAGTATAGCAGTATGTATACTGCTATACTCGTGACTTGAGTACGACCAGTATAGCAATAGTGCATAGACAGAGGGTTGATAGTGAGGTGATCGTGAGACGACAGTGAAGCATTAGAGGTTTAGAATAACTCTCGCTGAATTAAAATAAGTGAAGGTATGGCGTTTATCAAATAGATTACTCGGCTGTCTTCCTGAATCCATCCCTCACCATCACCGCCATACTCCTATGGCCCTGGTGGCTGAGTGGACAGCACGCTGTACACGTAGTCCTGTGGACTGGGGTTCGATTCCCGGCGCCGGCGAGAAACAAAATGGGCAGTTTCTTTCCTGATGCCCCTGTTACCTAGCAGTAAATAGGTACCTGGGAGTTAGACATCTGTTACGGGCTGTTTCCTGGGTGTTTGTGTGTGAAAAAAAGTTAGCAGTTAGTAACAGTTGATTGACTGACAGTTGAGAGGCGGGCCGAAAGAGCCAGAGCTCAACCCCCGCACGCACAACTAGATGAATACTCCTGGACCCCTCCCTCATCATCACACACCTACAAACATAAGTCAAGAACGAGAAGGGTGGGTAGACCGCATATTTTTGGGTAGCCAGAAAGCCTTTGACACAGTAACCCGCAAGAGACTAGTATATAAGTTGCCTTTGACACAGTAACCCGCAAGAGACTAGTATATAAGTTAGAGATAATCTAGTATATAGTTAGAGATAATCTAGTATATAAGTTAGAGATAATAATAATAATTCATTGTGTCGGAGGGACAGGAAGCCAGTGTATTCATACCCGCTAAGCTTATATCGAGACCTGTCTCCTGAAGCCCACATAAAAAGAATTACATCTGCGGCGTATGCTAGCTTGGACCTCGGTGTATGCTCAGGTCTTCAGTCTTCTACTCAATATCTCTCCTCATATACACTCGTTCCCTATACTACGACGAACACAGAACTACTCCCCTATATTGTAGTTCTAATTGATCAGTAACATAAAGACCCAAGTCATTTTTGATCCTACTATTCTTCCAGGGAGTTACTATATGGTTTTGAAAGATTGTATATAGAAATATGACTTACTATACAAGAGCATATCGTAGTATGCAAGAATATATCTTAGTATATAACAATATACCTTAGTACACAACGGTATAACCTAGTTATAACAACAATTATAACAACAATAATAACAATAAATAACAATAATATAACACAATATACACAAATATAACCTAGCATACAAGCATACGGATTGGCTTGATGTAATTAGATGTAATTAAATATACTTTAGTTAGGATGATAAAACACGGCTAAGTTGTTAGTATTCTATATCTTACAACATTCCGTTTTATTAGTTAGTAATTACTAAATAAAATGGGGTTGTTAATGTTATCAATAATATATATACTAGGTTTTGGTTTTATTATTGTATTTTCTTCTAAAAAAATGTATTAAATGGTAATAACTAATAATGCCAGATATAGTATTTATCATTCGTTATTTTGAAGTGAATATCACTCTAGCGTGTATCATTTTGAGGCATATATTCACTCGAGTGACTTCATTTTGAGGCATATATTCACTCGAGTGCTTCATTTTGAGGCATATATTCACTCGAGTGACTTCATTTTGAGGCATATATTCACTCGAGTGACTTCATTTTGAGGCATATATTCACTCGAGTGACTTCATTTTGAGGCATATATTCACTCGAGTGACTTCATTTTGAGGCATATATTCACTCGAGTGCTTCATTTTGAGGCATATATTCACTCGAGTGCTTCATTTTGAGGCATATATTCACTCGAGTGACTTCATTTTGAGGCATATATTCACTCGAGTGACTTCATTTTGAAGAATATTCACTTGAGTGACTTCATTTTGAAGAATATTCACTCAAATAACATCATTTTAAGGTAAGGTCGACAGGAGAAATAAATACCTTGCGAATATTGGCGCGAAAATCATATTTTCACTCTACTATGTTACGGGACATTCAGTATCGACTTCCAATTTGTATTTTTAATATTATGTGACAAACATTTATCAGATTGCAAATAAGTGCATATCTGTGTGGTGCTTGGAGGCCCTCCACCAGAGACCGTAGTGTGTTGTGGTGCCGTGAGGCCCTTCAACGGAGACCATTTAGACCGTAAACGGAGACCGTTATCTTGAGATGATTTCGGGGCTTTAGTGTCCCCGCGGCCTTGTCCTCGACCAGGCCTCCACTCCCAGGAAGCAGCCCGTGACAGCTGACTAACACCCAGGTACCTATTTTACTGCTAGGTAACAGGGGCATAGGGTGAAAGAAACTCTGCCCATTGTTTCTCGCCGGTGCCTGGCATCTAACCCAGGACCACAGGATCACAAGTCCAGTGTGCTGTCCGCTCGGCCGACCGGCTCCCAACGGAGACCGTAAACATTTTACTCCTGACACATGCCCAAATGACACATGCCAGTGACGTGTGACACATAGCCAGGTGACACAGGCCAGACACATGCAGCAGCCGGCCACACTAAAACCCCCCACAACAGAGCATCTAATCCCCCAGCGATACCGACACGAAGACCGGAAACCATCGACATAGATTAGCAACTTCTGCATTCTTTCCATTTTACCAGAATTGTTTTTGAATTTTGCGATGGTTATTGGACTCCCCGAGGAGCGGCGCGCCCCCCGGGGAACCTGGATATGATATTGGTTTAAAGGTTTAGTGTACGAGGCCGGTCTTGTCGAGCAGGGGGCCGACAAGACGCTTCTCATCTCATATATTGCGGCCACAACCCGCCACGGAAAATATACATTTCAACAGAAGGAACAAATTTTGGAAAACACAAATAAAACAGATTAAGCGATATTGTTTAGGTAATTAGTCAATTTAACATTATATGAACATGTTACGACTGAGCTTCGTGGAGAAATGCCTTAAGATAAAATATAGTTGAAGAACGAAAGTTTCGTGTATAACGGAAGCCTTCTGCCCCTTGCATCCAGCAGCTCTTGGGGGTTATCAAATGGTTGATCCTTTTTCTCTAATGGACTGGAATATGGCGACTTTCTGAAGGCATTTAGGGGCCTGAGGCCAGATTCACGAAGCAGTTACGCAAGCACTTACGAACCTGTACATCTTTTCTCAATCTTTGGCGGCTTTGTTTACAATTATTAAACAGTTAATGAGCTCCGAAGCACCAGGAGGCTGTTTATAACAATAACAACAGTTGATTGGCAAGTTTTCATGCTTGTAAACTGTTTAATAAATGTAACCAAAGCCGTCAAAGATTGAGGAAAGATGTACACGTTCATAAGTGCTTGCGTAAGTGCTTTCGTGAATCTGGCCCCTGAAGAGCCATAAATGCTGAAAATAATAATAAGGACGTAGGTGGTGGGGCTGTAAGAGTTTAAGACTGAAGCTTCCTCCTGGTAAGAAGACTGGTCTAGTTCGTCGTCTCCGCATGAAAGAGTGCCAGAGTGCCGTGTTTACTACAGTCACCCATAAGGAGAGCACTCGTGAGGCACTCAGAGATGGGGGTCAGGGAGACCAAGGCACCCGGCAAGGGTAACTGCACCATGCATGGCACTGACCCACCACACACCACACCATGCATGGCACTGACCCACTACACACCACACCATGCATGGCACTCATCCACCACACCCACCACACCATGCATGGCACTGACCCACCACACACCACACCATGCATGGCACTCACCCACCACACCCACCACACCATGCATGGCACTGACCCACTACACACCACACCATGCATGGCACTGACCCACTACACACTACACCATGCATGGCACTCACCCACCATACATCACACCATGCATGGCACTGACCCACCACACACCACACCATGCATGGCACTGACCCACCATACATCACACCATGCATGGCACTGACCCACCACACCATGCATGGCACTGACCCACCAGACCATGCATGACACTGCTACAAGTGCCAACACTCAGATAACCCATCAGAGCTATGAACTAAGGCACCATTAGCCATACAAAAAAACATCACATAATTATAATAAGCTCCGAATCCTTCCTCTAATTACTCCCAGCTGGCACTTTCAAAAATTATAATTAGCCACGTATTTTGAAAACTGATTAAACAAGAATCCTTTTGAGGAAAATGTTAATTTTCTGGAGGGTGGGCGCTCCGCCCAGGTTGCGAACGCGTCCATAAATCAATTAATATGGGTACATGATTTATTTTCAATTCCCCAGGGCAGGGTGAATCTGGTCTATTACCTTCCCCGTAAGTTACCGCCAGACCCACTCTCTCTCTCCTGCTGGGTGGACTCCTCTGCTTTCCTTCCTGCTTCCTGCTCTCCTCTGCTATTATCAAATGCCAGAAACGACCAATGTAATACATTAAAACAAAGGGGGGTCGTCACCCCTGGGAGAGGTGGTATCACTAGCTTCGGTACCCACCCTGACGGCCGTGGTACCTTCGATATAGGTCGTCATCGTGGGAGTGATGGTACCCCCAGCAAGGGTCGTCACCGTGGGAGAGGTCTCTAGGCCACATACAAGCCCTGGCGTCACACCACGAGTAGTAACTATCGACCCCCCCATCACCAGCTGCTCCGCGTCAACGACCTTGTTCGTTGGCTCCTCGTTCAGCGCGGTAATTGTTAACGATAAAGTCGAGGTGATAGTTGGTCTCACTTACGAGGCTCAGGGTGACGGCTCTAATGAGCTCTGTGGGTTAGTTACTTGGGCTGGGAACCGTTACTTAGCTTGATCGTTACTGATGCTGGAGTAACTAAGCCACGATTTTGCAACTAAGCTTTGCTGCTGAATTGAATTATTGCAATTGGTTTAATGGTGTTGCTTTGCAGGTTTAGCTTGAGTTGCTGTGCACCAAGCCTGGCAGTGTAAGGCTTATTGTGCACCAAGCCTGGCAGTGTAAGGCTTATTGTGCACCAAGCCTGGCAGTGTAAGGCTTATTGTGCACCAAGCCTGGCAGTGTAAGGCTTATTGTGCACCAAGCCTGGCAGTGTAAGGCTTATTGTGCACCAAGCCTGGCAGTGTAAGGCTTATTGTGCACCAAGCCTGGCAGTGTAAGGCTTATTGTGCACCAAGCCTGGCAGTGTAAGGCTTATTGTGCACCAAGCCTGGCAGTGTAAGGCTTATTGTGCACCAAGCCTGGCAGTGTAAGGCTTATTGTGCACCAAGCCTGGCAGTGTAAGGCTTATTGTGCACCAAGTCTAGCAGTGTAAGGCTTATTGTGCACCAAGTCTGACTGTGTAAGGCTTATTATGCACCAAGTTTGACAGTGGGTGAACAAAGCTCTTGACAGTTGGCTGATAGTTAAGGACGAACGAGGCTTGACGCTAATTACGGCCCACGACCCCTAACCTCCCGTTATTGAAACGTGGAGATCCAACGCCGTAGAGTTTTATCTAGGCGACAATATCCGCCGAAATTCACTGGCCAAACTTAATATCCTTCACTCGACGGCAGCGTTAACTGTCAAACCACTACACGAGCACACATGTAAGGGGGTCGCAGAATTGACTTGACCTAACTTGTATTAAAACTTTTCATAGGTAACAAGGACTCGGGATGTTGTAATAAAGACCAAACAAGTTCTTTACGGTTTCAAGACGAAACAAGTTCGATGAGAGACTCCAGACATCACAAGTGTTTACTAGGAGAGGAGAGTGAGAACTTGACTTCACCCAGAAGTAAAACGCTGCTAGTAACATCTTCCCTGACTTCTGATCCTTTCAGATTGAAAAGTTTTCGATTTTCACCCAGTTAATCAACGTTGTATCGCGTCTACATTCACACACGAAAGGCCAAAGGCAGGGTGTTTTATATAGAATACTCCGCAGAAATCACAGAAGGCCTACAGCTGGGCCAGGCTGATCAGCTGGTACAGACAGGTCAGCTGATACAGACAGATCAACAGCTGACGCAGGCAAAGGTCGTGAGGAAAGTTGAAGAAGCTGACGACCGCCTCAGCCCTTTCTCATGACCCCAGATGACCTCTTAAGACTGTGGTGGCTAATTACCATTGTCCTCTAATGACATTAGGAATAAAGTGGCGTATAATTGGATTTCGCGGAAATTATATAGAATGCTCAGGATTTGTCACTGAATTTATGTGCAGATTTTTGACAAATATTCATTACATCACTAAGTAATTTAGACCTTAAGGACAGTCACGACGTGGTGGAGGAATTCATATATTACAGAATGTTCCTTGGAATGGAAGGGTCAGAGTTGTGTGCTTGTCGGGGACAATGTGAGTCTAACGAGACAGTTTCTTGTATTCTTGTGTCGCTGTGGCACGATATCTTCCAGCCAGTGGAGGGAGCTTTGACCCCTCAGGTTATACTGACTTGGCTGAGGGGTATACTGTGACCCCCCCCCCCCCGGTATACTGTGGTATACTGTGACCCCCCCCATACTCCCCCCCCCTACCCCGGCTCTGTCTCTTTCACTCTCTATCTTCCTCCCTCTCTTGCTCTGTTTTATCTCTATCTCCCCCTCCCCCCACTCTCTCTCTTTCTCCCCCTCCTCTCTCTCTCTTTCCACCCCCTCTTTCTCTCTCTCGCTCTCTTTCCACCCTCTCTCCCTCTCTCTCTCTCTCTCTCTCTGTGCCTTTCTCTCGGTTCAAAGTCATACCCTCTTAACTGAATTTATGAGACGTATATGGCGTTACGATAAATAAATATAAAGCTCATGTTGTAACTAGAGCATGACATTTCTTCACAATAGTTTGTACTGATGATTTATATCTATGTCATATCTTCACTACACGGGTCGCCTCTTCGAGCCCCAACCATAACCGATCAAGTTTGTGTTATTGATTCAAAATTCTCATTTAAGAAATCGGTCGTCACACATTTGGACTACACAAGGAAATCCCAATAACTTGTTATATCTTGAGAAAATCATTGGAGGAGAAACGGGGGATCGAACCCGCGTAAAACTCAATCTCCAGCCTTACGCATAAATGTTTGCAAACTATTGTGTAGCGGCTCTCCAGCAAGTGGCGGGAGTTACTGTGTTGTGCCTGTAGACAACCCGTTCTCGCACTTGCTTATAGTCAATATTGGCTTATTTAATAAGTGCATATGTGACATACTAATTGATTGTGAATATTTTAGTTTACCTTGAAAAGCTTCATAGAAAACACCGACCTCACCTAACCTTCTTAGTATGCTAATATAAGCATCTTATTGCTTCTTAATTACAATTATTACTTAACCTATACCTATAATAGGTTAAGTAATAATTGTAAATAAGAAGCAATAAGATGCTTATCTTAACATACTAAGAAGGTTAGGTAAGGTCGGTGTTTTCTATGAAGCTTTCCAAGGTAAACTAGTATGTTTAGTATGTCACATATGCACGTATTAAATAAGTCAATATTGACTGTAAGAAAGTGCAAGAACGGGTTGCTTCATATGGTACACAAATGCCTGTAGCTCCCGGAGGAAGATCAAATGGCCAGGAGAACCCATTGGTGGTGTTCGCTTGAAGTCATTACTCACTGCCTGTTGGGCGTCGACTTGAGGGAGGGGGCCGTGTGGGGCCCCTACTGGGTGATATGTTGCCGTGATAGCTGCCATACTAAAGATACCCTGGCATCACACTACCATACTGGTGCTCACACTCCTCTTAACACCTACACGCCGGGGGGACCCTCACACTACTCCTCCACGCTATATAAAATAATGGTAGATCTAAATAGTCAACATACGTAAAATACTTTAGCTGACAACAGCAACTTTTGCCACCTCAGCTAGTCTCAGTTCACTAGCAGGCTTGTCTCAGCTCACTAGCAGGCTTGTCTCAGCTCACCTCAGCTCACTAGTAGGCTTGTCTCATCTCAGTTCACTAGCAGACCTATCTCAGCTCACTAGCAGGCTTGTCTCAGCTCACCTCAGCTCACTAGCAGGCTTGTCTCAGCTCACCTCAGCTCACTAGTAGGCTTGTCTCATCTCAGTTCACTAGCAGACCTATCTCATCTCACCTCACCTCACTAGCAGACTCATCTCAAAAGAGTTAGATGACATTAACATCCAAAAATCCCCCAAGAACCTACTCCCCGTCCTGTTTAGGTGGTATAAAACATGTGTTAATGTCCGCAGGTGTTGACGTTGTGGCTAGTGGTGGTGGTGGTGGGGACGGCGCTGGAGAAGACGGCGCTTGTGGAGACATTGGCGCCAAGACTTACTGGAGACGATGGGGAGGCGACGATGGCTAGGGGCAAGCTGCGGCCTCCTCCTGGCTGGCTACCTCACTCTCACTACACTCACATACCTCATACAGATAGCCAGACCCACAGGTGAGAGGGAGGAGTACGAAAGGCAGTAAAGTATGAGGGTGGAGCATGAGGGGTTGATAATGAGGGCTGGAGCATGAGGGGTTGATAATGAGGGCTGGAGCATGTGGGGTGGATAATGAGGGCTGGAGCATCTGGGGTGGATAATGAGGGCTGGAGCATGTGGGGTGGATAATGAGGGCTGGAACATGAGGGGTTGATAATGAGGGCTGGAGCATGTGGGGTGGATAATGAGGGCTGGAGCATGAGGGGTGGATAATGAGGGCTGGAGCATGAGGGGTGGATAATGAGGGCTGGAGCATGAGGGGTTGATAATGAGGGCTGGAGCATGAGGGGTGGATAATGAGGGCTGGAGCATCTGGGGTGGATAATGAGGGCTGGAGCATGTGGGGTGGATAATGAGGGCTGGAACATGAGGGGTTGATAATGAGGGCTGGAGCATGTGGGGTGGATAATGAGGGCTGGAACATGAGGGGTTGATAATGAGGGCTGGAGCATGTGGTCGACAATGTCACTAGATCCGTATGATATTTACGCTAGTACGCATGGACAGGATATTAGGACGGGGTGGGGGGGGGGAAGAGCATTGTGGGCCAACCGCGTGGACCGTCGGGGATCGAACGCCGACCTGCTATAAGCCAGGCCGTCGCTGTACTGACCAGTCCACGTGGTTTAGCTTCAAAGGTTTCAAAAGTATGTCTTAGATGGTATATAAAGACATTTGGACAAAATGTTTGGCAGAACTTTTGTCAACAATTGAACTGGCCAATACAACAGCTCTAGTATAAACAATTGAGAATAGAGCAAAACACGCAAGTAAAACATAGACAAGAATGTCATGTAGGGAAGAAAAACGATATATTGTGGAAATAAAGAAAAAACAATCAAGTTAGGCGATAAATCTGTCAATATTTCCGTTTTCTTTTTTGCTTCTCTCCCAGGGGTAACTTATGAGCCCTGGCTCTCGTCTCCAGCCTTACAGCCAACCCGATCTTTCCACTACCGGCCTCGTCCATCCCGAATTTATGATTAACAAACGAACAAATCCACAAGGGCCGTGACGAGGATTCGAACCTGCGTCCGAGAGCATCCCAGACGCTGCCTTAATTGACTGAGCGGATTTGTTCATTTGATGCATCACGCAATTGTGAATTCTGTGTGTAATGATTAACACAAATTTAACAAAATAGATGGAGCCCCATCATATATTCTATATAGAGCCCCACCATATATTCTATATAGAGCCCCACCATATATTCTATATAGAGCCCCACCATATATTCTATATAGAGCCCCACCATATATTCTATATAGAGCCCCACCATATATTCTATATAGAGCCCCACCATATATTCTGTATAGAGCCCCACCATATATTCTATATAAAGCCCCACCATATATTCTATATAGAGCCCCACCATATATTCTATATAGAGCCCCACCATATATTCTATATAGAGCCCCACCATATATTCTGTATAGAGCCCCACCATATATTCTATATAGAGCCCCACCATATATTCTATATAGAGAGAGCCCATCATATATTCTATATAGAGCCCCATCATATATTCTATATAGAGCCCCATCATATATTCTATATAGAGCCCCACCTATATCCACATAGTCTCTGTACTCTAATAAACATAATGTACCTCCATTTATATAAATTTTGGGTTGGCCTGAAAGCTGGCTATTTTTGCTTCTAGTGGTATACTTTGCCTATTACAGGCGAGGAGTCACAATAACGTGGCTAAAATATGTTGACCAGACCACACACTAGAAGGTGAAGGGACGACGACGTTTCGGTCCGTCCTGGACCATTCTCAAGACGACGACCGAAACGTCGTCGTCCCTTCACCTTCTAGTGTGTGGTCTGGTCAACTTTGCCTATTAGTTTTATGTGGGTTAAGAGAACCTGGTTAATTTGGCGACAGTTCATTTACACCTACAGTGGCCAACCGCTCAATAAAAAAGTATATTTGTATTATATTGAGGAAGAAATTCTAATCACATCGCCACCTGTCATGTAGTTAGGTTAATTTTCAGTGAGACGTGTTTCAAAATCATTTCAAAGAACTGGAGGAATTCCTCCAGTTCTTTTGAACTGAACTTGACAATCAAGTTCAAGGTTTTATTTGCCCGAAACGCTATGCGTATTAGTGGCTTTAAGTATTGTATGTACCAGCTCTATCTATAAATCCAACATTATGTATATAACTCTTCATCAATGTATCTACTTTTACCTGAATAAAAATTTGAATTTGAATTTAAGTAAGTGTCGGGAAATGAAGCTCTGAAAAAGAAAACGAGAACGTATTAGAAGGGCAAACTCATAAGGACGTCCGAGGTCAGTTAATAACTTGCACCAATCCCAACCCGACGTTCCTTGACTGGCTGGGACCGGAGGAAGACGCTAGATGGAGCTGCCGGATGATATAATTTGACCGTAAAGACAGAGTTGGCATTATTATTTGCCAAGTTTAAGCTCCTCTCACGAGGAAGAACCCCACTTGCACTAGTGGAGATCTAGAAGTTTTCACATTACAGTTAAGATGTCGTGGTAGGGATTGTAGAGGGTGGGTGGTGGTGTGGGTGGCTGGTGGGTGGTGGTGTGGGTGGTGGTGTGGGTGGTGGTGTGGGTGGGTGGTGGTGTGGGTGGGTGGTGGTGTAGGTGGCTGGTGGTAGCTGGTGGCTGGTGGTGGCTGGTGGTGTAGGTGGTTGGTGGTGTGGGTGGGTGGTAGTGTGGGTGGGTGGTGGCTGGTGGGTGGTGGTGTGGGTGGCTGGTAACTGGTGGTTGGTGGTGTGGGTGGCTGGTGGTGGCTGGTGGTAGCTGGTGGCTGGTGGTGGCTGGTGGTGTAGGTGGGTGGTAGTGTGTGTGGCATGTACCCACAAACCCCACCTCCCCCACTCCCCCACCCACTCTTGTCCAACCAGAGCCCATAATATCGTAACTGTATAACTCTCAAACTTTCATTACCATATAAAATGCATTTCTTTGAATATCCTTATTTTTTTAAATTAATTTTTTAATTTATATTTTCATATCTTGATGAAATTTCCAAAGTGAGAATATATATATATATATATATATATATATATATATATATATATATATATATATATATAATGATTATATTTGTTTAATTGTGGTGTTATCAGTGCATACAGTTCCCGATATTACAAAACTTCTAATAATATTATTATTATTATTCTAATTATTCCAAACGTAAGGACATAACAATGGCGTGAATTACCAATGAGAAAATGAGAAAGATCAGTGCGGGGATTTGAACCAAGGTCCTGGCGAACACGAGAAGTGTGCCTTACTAGGGCCAGGGGCAGGACAAAAGCTACTCATCCTGGGACGCGATTGAGTCCTCTTAAAGATCGGTGCTACATATAGCATGTCACGATAGCAATCACTGCTATGTGTAATCCCTGCCACATACAGCATGGCATGACAGGAATCACTGCCGCATACAGCATGGCATGACAGGAATCACTGCCACATACAGCATGGCATGACAGGAATCACTGCCACATACAGCATGGCATGACAATAATCACTGCCACATACAGCATGGCATGACAATAATCACTGCTACATACAGCATGGCATGACAAGAATCACTGCCACATACAGCATGTCATGACAATAATCACTGCTACATACAGCATGGCATGACAAGAATCACTGCCACATACAGCTTGTCATGACAATAATCACTGCTACATACAGCATGTCATGACAAAAATCCCTGCTACATACAGCATGTCATGACAAAAATCCCTGCTACATATAGCACATTAAACATCAATGTCACTTCACTGTCACTGCGCCTCGCAGTGAAACAAACAAAAGTTCCCCTGTTGTGATCACAGCAATAACCTACCACAAACTACAGAGTTCGGACCAACTATCACTGCCCGAGACTCAGAAGAGCATTACAAAACGTTGACCAGACCACACACTAGAAGGTGAGGGGACGACGACGTTTCGGTCCGTCTTGGACCATTCTCAAGTCGATTGTCTCACAGTCTCAAGTCACACAATCGACTTGAGAATGGTCCAGGACGGACCGGAACGTCGTCGTCCCTTCACCTGGTGTGTGGGCTGGTCAACATACTTTAGCCCCGTTGTGACTCGTCGCCTGCATTACACAACGTGACTATAAATGTGGTGTTGGTTACAGGGGAGAGTGATGGGGTCGGAGCTGAGCAGTACACCCTGCCTTCCCTGGAGGAGGTGATGCAGGGAGTCCACGATCTGGATGTTCAGCGTGTCCTCAGCATGCATCAGACTCACCACCTACAGGTATGTCTCGCCTCCTTCATAACAAGAATAATTAGTATAATTTATTGCACAAACGTATTCATATGCTGCATAAATCTTCAATTGTTATTAGAGACTGCAGCTGAACTCATACGTGCCAATAACTGTGAGCCGTATTGAGAACTATGTGGGAATGACAGTCAGGGGTTGCAGACGTGAGTGACAGGTGACAATACTGTTGTCACCTGTCACTGTTGATGTATATGCATATATACATACTAAACAGTCGGACCTACGCTTAGCTTCCCAGCTGGACGTTAGCGTTTTCCAGAAGAGAATATTCCGTTAATGTTTCAGTTTAACGTTCTGAGGTAGAAAATATTATGTGACTGCTCTAGACTGACGTCTAAGGTTGAGAATGGTTCAGACTGACCATTCAAGCTTAAGATGGCTGCTAAAGCTTTACGTTAACAATTGTTGTTTACACATACACATTACAGGGAGCCGGTCGGCCGAGCGGACAGCACGCTGGACTTGTGATCCTGTGGTCCCGGGTTCGATCCCGGGCGCCGGCGAGAAACAATGGGCAGAGTTTTTTTCACCCTATGCCCCTGTTACCTAGCAGTAAAATAGGTACCTGGGTGTTAGTCAGCTGCCACGGGCTGCTTCTTGGGGGGTGGAGGCCTAGTCGAGGACCGGGCCGTGGGGACACTAAAGCCCCGAAATCATCTCAAGATAACCTCTCAAGATACTGTACAGCGAGAGGTTCTTGAGCATGTTACACTTCTATGTGCAGAATTGAATTGAATGTTGTACATTAGCTGTTAAAATTTAATAAATACTAAGTGATTGCTAGCTTAATAAACCATGCTCGTTAATAAACTATGTTCGTTAGACATGGAGGGTATGTCTAACGAGCCCCCTGCACTTGTTAGGGTCAAGCAGGTGTTTGATCATTATTTTAATCTGAAACTTTATTCATCCGTTGGAGCAATATCAGACTCATATTTACTGGCTCACAGATTCACTGACTTGCATGTCGAATGAGAACATATGTTGCCATGCTTGTGTCACACTAGCCGAGCAACATACTATACACATCAACCAGTGTGAATGTGTATTGAGGTGTGAGTGGCGTGGGCCTGTGAGAGCTGGGGTACAGCATGCTGGAGGTCACAGCCCCGCTCCTGTGCCGTGCCAGGTAAGTCCACTACGGGCTCACCATAGCCCGTGCTACTCGAAACTGCTGAATCTAGACCAACAACATCTGGTGTCCCACAGGTGCCAGCCACGCCGCCAGTGAGGGTGGTGGTGTCGTCGACGTGGAGAAGCGGATCGACGCTGCTAGCGGAGATCTTGGCGGCGCACCCCGGGGTCTTCTACCACTATGAGCCTCTCATGTCATACGGTCTGCAGCAGCTGGCTCCCTCCAACACCCACCAGGTAACCCTCCAACACCAGGTAACCCTCCAACACCAGGTAACCCTCCAACACCAGGTAACCCCCAACACCAGGTAAACCCCCAACACCAGGTAAACCCCCAAACACCAGGTAACCCCCAACACCAGGTAACCCTCCAACACCAGGTAACCCTCCAACACCAGGTAACCCTCCAACACCAGGTAACCCTCCAACACCAGGTAACCCTCCAACACCAGGTAACCCTCCAACACCAGGTAACCCTCCAACACCAGGTAACCCTCCAGGTAAACCCCCAACATAAGTCCTGCTATTAATTCACCCTTCTTAGTTACTTTACGTAATATAAAATTACGGAACCTCTAAAATAAAATGACACATCTTCAAATACAAGAAGGAAATTCTCACACGTGTTCTGAATTGAAGGATTCAACCAAACTACCTATAGGTGTATGCATTACACAGGTTTGTTTAAACATACATGACTGGAGATACACACACAACAGGTCAAACTTGCCACTCACCGGGTACTGAGGGAAACTAAGGTAAACTCACAATTATGAGGTATACGCCTTGCACCGCGCACCACCACACTGAGAACCCAAGTCCCCACCCAGCGTGCGGAGGTGAGGCGCGCGGTTACAAGCGCCCGGAAACGCCACTTTTCAAACACCCATTTACAACACACTCGAAAGCACTGGTAAATGAAACAGGAAAACTAATATTGCCAAATATAAGATCAAACAAACTGGCATTTAATACAAATATAACAACATTGAAACATTCTCTTTTATACACAACAATAAAAGCTACAGTAACACCTAGACTGTAGACAACTAATAAACAAATTGTATATATCATTAATTCTCTTGACATTTTCCTTTTTCTGTAGATTTATCTGAGAAATTAAGTGACATTTTAGCTTTGCTCTTATAGTTAAATGGCTTCAATACGTGCTCAACCAAGCTTTTTTACCTTAGCCTTTTGAATGAATATATAATTGAGGTGTTTGATGTGCACATATAATCAGAATATAATCAGTTATTAATTTCACTATAATATTTGCTCAGTAATGAGTTCCATAGTGTTATAGGCAGATATAATGAGCGCAAAATAATATCTTCACAAGCAATTTAAATGTAACATTTAGTAAAGACAAATATCAGAAAAAAACACTAAGCCATTACGACTCTTTAAAAAAAACACGATAGAATTTAGTAATGAATATGCAGGCGATGAGTCACAATAACGTGGCTAAAATATGATGACCAGACCACACACTAGAAGGTGAAGGGACGACGACGTTTCGGTCCGTCCTGCACCATTCTCAATTAGGGAACAATCGACTTGAGAATGGTCCAGGACGGACCGAAACGTCGTCGTCCCTTCACCTTCTAATGTGTGGTCTGGTCATCATAGTAATGAATATCTTTTTATATTGGCGTCAGGGGGAGGTGGAGAGGGTGCTGCGAGGACTACTGCAGTGCGACTACCGGAACGCTGACGACTACCTCAAATTCGCCTTCATCAACCATGAGATGTTCGTGCGCAACACGCGGCTCTGGTCCATGTGTAGCGCCATGCCACGCACCAAGTGCTACAACCCTGACACCTTGGCGCGCCTCTGCTCTCTCTTCCCCATCCACGTCATGAAGGTCGTGCGCGCTAGGTTAGATCTCTTGGCGCCGCTGCTGCGGAACCCGCACGTGCGGCTAGTGTGGCTAGTGCGGGATCCCCGCGCAGTCATGAGTTCCAGAAGAAACAGCGTCTCCTGGTGCCAGACCCGCTCGTGCAGTGACCCTGGCTACCTCTGCTCTGACCTCCAGGCAGACTTCAGCGCCTACCTGCTTTTGAAGGAAGACTTCCCAGGGCAAGTAATGTTGTTGCGGTACGAAGACCTCGCCCGCAGCCCATACGACAAGAGCCGCGAGGTCCTCCAGTTCGCTGGACTCAGTTTCCAGCGTCAAGTCCAGGAATATCTAGATGATCACCTGACGTCTGATGAGGACGAGCCCTGGAGCACCCGTCATGACCCCATGACTCGTGTGGGGCGCTGGATGAAGATCATGCAGTTTGAGGACGTAATGAGGACCCAGTACCACTGCCAAGGAATTATGAAAAACCTCGGATACCGACTCTTCGCCTCAAAATCCGACATGGATAATGGGAATGCTGTCGGACTCCTGAACATTCCATAAAGCTGACTTCTTACAACAAAATATGTGCATATTTTGTATATTTTATAAGGCATTTATAACCAAAAAATAGAATAAACTGGGAAAATTACTTTTCTACATTAAGATACTAAACTATTATAACTTAAATCGAACAAAACGTTGCGTAGATTGTATGAAGATACGGATTTCCCCTTTATTAGTGGTTTCTATAAATATTAAATATTATTAACAGAATATATATATTTTGAAGTAGTGTTTGAAAATAATTAAAAAGAATCTTAAGATTTTAACAAACACAAATGGCATTACTGTCAGAAAATTATCTTGGAGAAACGACAACCTTCAGACGTGCACTACCAGGAAGGTGTCGGACTTCTGCACGTGTCTGCACGTAAGCTCGTGCTTCTGCACGTGTAGTCTGCGTGTCTCTGCACGTAGTTCTGTAGGTTTTGCACAATTTGTATGTCAAGTCATTGTCTGTGATATATAAGGCTTTCTATATATGCTGAAGATGTATATATTTTCATCTATGTAATGCTCAGACTTTAACCTTTCAAATATATTTTAAGACTTATTTTATGAGAAAGAATTAGACTACCTGACACTCTTATATACATTTTACACCTGTTTCAAATTCTATTAAATATTTTTCAAGCACTGATAGAATTTCCACTACTGCAACCACCAAATAAAACTTCAAATATAATCTATTGGCATTTTTTCTAACCAAATCTAATGAATGCTTCTAAATCCATTCTCTCACGTTGTCCCACTCAGCTAGATAGCCTCAAGCACTGTTGCACAGTGTTTTCAGAGAACTATGGGAAGGGTGTAAGAGAAAATGATAGATGTGGCAATGTTGTCGAATCACTGAGAAAACATAAAACATTACTCCATTATGTTTGCTGGATATCTCCCCATCAACACCCCACTTTCAATCTCCTCCCCCACTCTCCTTCACCCCACCTGCTGCCCTTCCCACATCACTGTGGGGTGTCAACACCCCTGAGGGAGTGTCAACACCCCTGTGGGAGTGTCAACAGCCCTGTGGGAGTGTCAACACCCCTGTGGGAGTGTCAACACCCCTGTGGGAGTGTCAACACCCCTGTGGGAGTGTAAACATCACTGTGGGAGTGTCAACAGCCCTGTGGGAGTGTCAACACCCCTGTGGGAGTGTCAACATCACTGTGGGAGTGTCAACACCCCTGTGGGAGTGTAAACATCACTGTGGGAGTGTAAACATCACTGTGGGAGTGTCAACAGCCCTGTGGGAGTGTCAACACCCCTGTGGGAGTGTCAACACCCCTGTGGGAATGTAAACATCACTGTGGGAGTGTCAACACCCCTGTGGGAGTGTCAACATCACTGTGGGAGTGTCAACACCCCTGTGGGAGTGTAAGCATTACTATAGGAGTGTCATCTTTCAGCATCACTATTTGATGCCGTTGTGCATAAAATCCTCTATACAAACTCGAGCAATACTTAAGATAATACAATACAATACAATACTTAAGTATGGAATAGTGCTGGGATAGGTAAGGGGGAGTACCTCTCGGGTAGGAATCAGAGAGTAACGTTAATGATATGGGAGAAAAAATAAATGTCGAGAGGTCAGAATGGGGTACAGAGACCGACAGAAGAAAATGTAATAATTTATATCCCTGTTTGATGATGTAAAGCGTATGAGATGAGTTAGATACGAAGATGATTGTGAGACTTCAAGAGACCTGGATACGCCCCGGGCTCAGAGAGAGAAAATAGACAAGTATGAGACAAGAGTTGTCTCAGAACTGAGGGGGGGACTCCGCTACAGCGAGAGGCTGAGAGAACTCTAAACTCATAATTTTGGGAGAAGAAAGATTCGGAGGAGATATGAGTACAAGGTGAGTGAGGTGAGTACACGCTAGGCCCAAATAGAAACTACTTCAGAGACGGGCCACCATCACCTCCCAGAAGCTCCTCAAACACACACACACACACACACACACACACACACACACACACACACACACACACACACGTCATTAATATATAAACTGATAATTGATTTCCTTCATGACGGTGCGTTCAAACTGATGCTCACTTTTGACATTGTAGTGCTCAATAGACCAAAATAATGCAAACTCGTATATTTTTTAATTTTCTGTTATTGATTTCCTCCCAGAATCCACAAATATAAGTATAAATAAATATCCACACACTGGAGTGTTGGCATGCGTACGGGTCTCCTGACATTTACAGTCGCCAGCCTCCACGATGGTACACCATGACGGCCAGTCTTGGCTAGCTCTCCTGACTGCTTGCTCTGCTGACTGCTGGCACTCTTGACTGCTGGCCCTGCTGACTGCTGGCCCTTCTGACTGCTGGCCCTTCTGACTGCTGGTCCTGCTGACTGCTGGCCCTTCTGACTGCTGGCCCTTCTGACTGCTGGCCCTTCTGACTGCTGGCCCTGCTGACTGCTGGCCCTTCTGACTGCTGGCCCTGCTGACTGCTCCTGACTGCTGGCCCTTCTGACTGCTGGCCCTCCTGACTGCTGGCCCTGCTGACTGCTCCTGACTGCTGGCCCTCCTGACTGCTGGCCTGGGGACCCATCATCACCACGTAATAACAACACAATCAGAAGCTTTATAACAACACAAATCGTTACAGTTGTGGCTGTATTGAACAGTTGCACACAAGTGAAAAACAACCTTACATTTGTGTTTATATATACACAAACAAAATAACGTCAAGTTCACTATTCCAGTGGTCATGTAATTTGGTATACAGATTCCACTGCGACAAAAGACAGGGGCAAAGTTCGGCGCCAAACTAATCAAGAGTCCAATATTGATTTGTGTGTGTGTGACATCTCTGGTATTTGTGTGTAAAGGTTGGCTGTGACGCTGGTCGCTGCCACACATATACACTCTTTTCAAATCAACAGTAATGTGTTGACAATGTGCGGAGTCCATTTGTTCCATGGAGCCTCCAGTGATATCGCCAGAGCTGTCAAGATTGGTAGCAAGAACGTTGTGGAGATTACGAAATCAAAATGGATTAGAAAATACCGCTTCCTGGGTTGCAGAGCACCCACGTGCCTTGGCAATACCAGAAACTACGCCTTGTCAGCATCTAGTGTCTTGTCAACACCAGGAACGAAACCCTACCAGCGCCTAATGTGTCAACACCAGAAACTACACCTTGCCAGCGTTTAGTGTCGTGTCAACTACACTACCAACAGCAGAACTACACCACTACTACCATCAGAGGAACTACACTACCATCAACAGAATACACCACCAACAGAATAACTACACCATCAACAGAATAACTACACCACCACCAACAGAAGAACTACACCACCACCAGCACAGTCACTCCGGCAATCACTCCACACAACCAATCCTGAACCAGCACGACCACAACCGATCAACAAGATGTCACCATAACTAACCCAACAGCCGCTCCACCACAAACAATTACGTTCCTACGTTATTGCGAGACTGTACAACCGACATCCAGCTATACGTCACTCAACTAACGAACAAGTTGCATATAACACTACAACCACCACCACTACCACCAGGGCATCTACCACAACCTCCATCACTACCGTACACTAGCCTAACAACTCCCCCCCAGGTATAACCAAGTGGAATAAAACATCAAAAAGCCGTCAATCCACAGCCATACACCCACCACCAATAACTTTAAGATTATTCCACCACTACCATCCTCTCAACCACACCAGACCCCCACCAACCACACCCCCCAACGCCACCACAAACTGTCCCATGTTAGACTACCCACTTCACTTCCTTGGACGGAACAGCACAGTGTCGTGGGGGGACAGCAGCGCCTCCTTGGCTGTGGTGATGGTGGCCCTGGCAGTGCTGCTCTTCACCTGCTGTGCTGCCGCTGCACTCTTCCTGGTGGCCTGCTGTGGCAGCCGCAGGAGGGACGCCGTTGCAGAGACGGGCGATTCACGCTGGCTGCCAGGAATTGGTCTCATCGACTACGTTCCCGTATCCGACAGGTGAGTTGATCAACATGTGTCTGCGTCTAAGGGGCGAGCTGATCAATACGTCCCTGTGCCCAACAGGTGGGTTGATCAATACGTCCCTGTGTCCAACAGGCGACTCGATCAATATGTCCCTGTGTCCAACAGGTGGGTTGATCAATACGTCCCTGTGTCCAACAGGTGACTCGATCAATATGTCCCTGTGTCCAACAGGTGAGACTCGATCAATATGTCCCTGTGTCCAACAGGTGGGTTGATCAATATGTTTCACGTGTCCAACAGGCGAGTTAATCAACATGTTACAATGGTCAAGAAGATAGTTACTCGGTGCTACGGTTAGTACTTATATTGAGAGCGTATCCTAATAGGTGAATAGCCCGGCAGCTCTCCTATATAACTGCCATAATAATGACGAGGCAGAGTCGCCTAGATCAATATCCTCCATATTGCTCAGTTGTTAGCCCTGTGGCCCTCAACCCTTCTTGGTATGAGCGTCGACTTTAGTCCTGCGACGATTTATGTCGCCCTGAGATTGTCTTGTAGCTCGCCAATGTTTTCCACAGTATCAAAATCATTACTGTATATTATGATTTATAAATAGTCCCCAGGACGTAACCCTGAACTACCTTGTTAGTGACTGTTCCCCCACTCAGACTGTGTCGTTACAGGTCGTCCGTGCGGGTGTCCCTCCTCTTCTCCGAGAGCAGTCAGGGCTCAGAGCTCCAGGAGGATCTCAATACACCTTCTCCCGAGGCTCTGATTCCTGTACACCTGACATCTCCAACACCTGTACACCTGACATCTCCAACACCTGCGGCAACGACACCCTCAGCGTTCGTGAATTCTTGCGGGAACAGAAGCCAACTTCCCGCCCAGAAGGCAAGTTCCGTGACTATCTCTGCCGCTGTAAAAACGTATCCGCTGCGACAGTCTTCAAGACAGAGGCCTCGCTCGCTTCCAGCTTCTCCAACAAAGTCCTTGTTTTCTTTCGCAATGTTGTCACAGGAGACAACATATCCGGTACTTGTTTCTTTCAACTGCGACCAGGTGTCCAGACCCACACAGACACAGTGGTCCACTGCTTCACTCTCAAGATCAGCGTCGCTTTCCCTGCCGTCCATTATCTCATTAGCCGTTACAAGAGCTCCTTTAACACCAACTGTAGCCAGAACAGAAGCAGCCCCATCATCACCTCCACTTAATGCAACAGCAGCAACATTGTCCATTGTAACGTGGCCTCCCTTTCCCCCTTCACCAGCTCCGGTCTCACTTGCAGCAGCGAGAGAAACTGTCCATGCTTGTAGCAACTTAGCGGCCTGTACACTCAGTAGCTTAAAAGGTGAAAATATGGAAAGCCCTCGTGTATTGGTAAAGACGTGACAATGTGTACTAGTGCATCCATGAATGCCTCCAGGTGGCTGGCCTGAGGTTGTGACCATCTATCACAACCAGTTGTGGAGAGTTGTGGAATTTGGGTTCTGGGTCTTTTCCCAGGTCAGAGGTGTGAGGGTCGTGGCACTCATGTTCCCACCTCGACACTCAGATTGCCACAGTTGATTAAAATTCATCAAATTTTGTACGCACAGTTTTATATGAAACAAAATATTTGTTTACATAACTAAAAAAAAAAAAGAACTGATAATCTGAATTAACATATGCCTAGTCTTCCTTCAGTTCAGTGCAGCATATGCCCTCCACGCGGACATAAGTGATGATTTCAAAGTTTAACAAATTGTTCTCTAAGCTTTAAATTTGCAAGAATTCTGACTCTCGCCTTACGTCATTGTGTCTTAGATATTATGAATCATTTGGGGGGCCTGAGATGTGGGGCATTTACTCCACACTAAGCTAGGATAGTTACCCCAGTCGTCTCACAACCAGTTGGTCCCGAGACAGATTCTTAAGCAAGTTTCCTTACACCTGATGCCTCTGTTTACCTGCCAGTATAATAGGTACAGGGGAGTTAGTCAATTGTTATGGACTGTGGCCTGAAGAAGTCCATAACGTCCTGAAGTCTTTGACCTGCGCACACCTTACTAGAAAATGGTAGATTGTTGTTGTTGGTTAAGATTCAACTACCCTGAACAAAAAGTTCCAAGTAGCACGGGCTATGGTGAGCCCGCAGTGAACTGTTAAATAGTAGCGGCTAGCGAAAGTGACAAACTGTCCCGTTTTCTGTTCGCGGGTCATCTGGTAGGTTAGACCCCATACTAAACTAGTAAGTCACTTAGTACGACAGTGTCTTGACGTTATGAACTCTCAAAAATAACGATCTGGATAACCACAACAGGCTCCATATCCCCAAAGAAGAATCCATACATGAGTATTTCATGTATAACTATTAGTACTCACAATAGTTGATGTTGAGTATTTAGATCGTTACGCAGGTTCGTATTTTGTCAAGTTGAGATGTATAATATAGCTGACATTTCAAGTCTGGCATCAGCTGTGCCTTGGCGGGTCTCTGAGCCCTGAGGGAATATAGTGTCGTGTGTCATGTCACAAGACCTGAGGCTGCATGTCACCCCTCACTGTATCATACATAACACTTAACTCATCTCAAGATGAGTTACATTTATAACTAACTCCCTTTATGAACCCGTTACCATGGTGACCCTCATGAAGCAGTTACCATGGTAACACTAATCAGTTAGAGTTACCACCCTCACTCTCAAGAGTGTTACCATAGTGACACTCATGAAGCAGTTACTATGGCAACCTTCATAAACAGAGTTACCAAGGGGGACCTCCAGTGCATCAGGAGAACATCTGAAACACAAGTCATATTTACAGACATACAAACATTTAATAAAAGTTTTAACTATAAACTACTGTATGTAATTTGTAAGTAAACACAATTGTGCTGTGATATCAACTGGATCTAATTGACCTAATAATAAATTGTGATTAACTTATAGAATTGCTTATCACAATTAGCAAGTCTAATCACTTAGCTTTCAATTGTGAGAAGGAATAGCTTATTCCTTCTCAAACACATAATTGATAAAGCACGTGATTGATGTATATTTGACATGAACAATAAATTTTGTTTCCCATATGAACAAGAAAATTGTTCACAGGAGTCCAAGTGGTTCTCAGGTGTCTTAGGAGTTAGTAAATGCGTTATTCTCCTCTCTCTCTCTGCGTGTCTTTAATAGGTTGTGTTCTAATAAATAAGATGAGTTGTCAGAGGCTGTCATTATACCTTCCAGAGTATGTTAATATGGTAATATTTCGCACACATAAGTGTACAGGTGTGTATAAGGCTGGATGACACAGAGACAGGTGTAGCAGGTGTGTGAGGCAGGATGACACAAGGACAGGTGACGGTTACACCTGGAGGATAGTGTCAAACTGCAACAACAATTTAGATAGATAATATTTAATAGATAGTTTAAATAGGGATAGATAACATCACAAGGTATGGACCCCTTTCCACCCCCACCCCACCCTATATATATGTATATTCCTGCTAACATTTCAGTAGTACTGATTTTATAGTTATCAAAATTTAAATATAATTTTTTCAACCACTGTGACATTTATATATCATGGAATATATACAAAAAAAATCACTAATTCATACTTTACTAAGCACCCCTAGGCCCTGAAAATACTCAGTATATAACAACAACAAAATCTGGATGAAGTGAGAAGAGAAGAGAAGAGAAGAGAAGAGGAGAGAAGAGAAGAGAAGAGAAGAGAAGAGAAGAGAAGAGAAGAGAAGAGAAGAGAAGAGGAGAGAAGAGAAGAGAAGAGAAGAGAAGAGAAGAGAAGAGGAGAGAAGAGAAGAGAAGAGAAGAGAAGAGGAGAGGAGAGGAGAGGAGAGGAGAGGAGAGAAGAGAAGAGAAGAGAAGAGAAGAGGAGAGAAGAGAAGAGAGAAGAGGCATACACCTCTCGTTGTGTATAGATTGACTTTACAAAAACCTCGTTTCTGAACCTCCCTATTGTCGAATTCCTTAATAAACGTCAACTGAAAAACTCCAGTAATAACCTGAGAAATAATAAACACATTATATACATATATATTAAAATTTTCCAGAAATGTTCTAATAGTGCGACTGTACATAACGCGTTCTAATTCTATATAAGTTTAACCCTTAAATTTACATTTTCTATGATAACTTGCAGGTTATAAAAAACGATTCTAGACAACACCGTAGACTGCAATATTTAATCAAGCGGTTAATATTAATGTTCCAATATTGTGGTATAATCGCCAGCCGCTAGTTTCATCGAACGAAAATATATAATTGTGTTAATTAATGTGTCCTAACTAATCTTAACTCTGCCTAACTATATTTTACCTTAGTTATCTTGAATTATCTTACCACAGTTAGTTGGCCTGCCAATGACTAGGTCATCCGGCCTAGTCATATATATTTACCTGACGATTTACAACGAGAATAGAAAGCCAGCGGCTTGTCAAAGGTCCCCCACCCACCCCATTTATCCTTACGATTTTTTCCAGTTAAATTTTAAAATTTAACAGTTTTGGCATTTACGGTTCGGCAGGTAGGCGGTTTCACGGGTTTATAACCACACAATCGACTTGAGAATGGTGCTGGACGGACCGAAACGTCGTCGTCCCTTCATTTTCTAATGTGTGGTTTGGTTAACATATTTCAGCCACGTTATTGTGACTCCTCGCCTGCACAAGGGGGTCCGTAGATATGGCGAACAACGGTCAGTCTCATATACACGCGTAAGCGAGACCGATCTCAAAATTATATGGGATAATTCTTATGTAATTGGTCCCCAATACTGTGGCTTGAAAACACTGATCAAAGTTAACACTGTAGTCCCCAGTGGTAAGACAATCGTCCGGTGCTTCGCGAGAGCTTTGGCCTGGGTTCGTATCCTGGCCGGGGAGGATTTACTGGGCGCAATTCCTTAACTGTAGCCTCTGTTTAACGCAACAGTAAAATGTGTACTTGGATGAAAAAAACTATTCTTCGTGGCAGGGGATCGTATTCCAGGGACCTGCCCGAAACGCTACGCGTACTAGTGGCTCTACAAGAATGTAACAACTCTTGTATATATCTCAAAAAAAAAAAAAAAAAAAAAGTATGCGGAAAAAATCATATTGAACATTCAACGAATGCTGAACGCGTTTTTCCCCGGTCTAGGCCTTCCTCAAAGCAAAATAATCACTTCTATCTTACTCTAAGGAAGGTCTAGACTAGCCGAAAACGCGTTCAACATTCTCAGATTTTGTTAATGTGATTTTTTAGCATATTTATAATATGTATGAAAATTGAAAATGCCACTGTAGTTATTTATAGTAACGTGTATTATATACAGTAACGTATATACAGTATATAGTAACAAGTATAGCAACAATGACTATTATGTGTAAGTGTAGCCTCCTTCTCTACTACCCATGGGATGGATATAGAGTACATACTGAATGAACAACATCACTCAACCTTGTACTGGCGGTCAACAAGTTGAATGGACTGGAAAAAGTTGTGGAAGCCACTTGAATCCATAGCTTTATTTAATGCCAGATTCGACAAAGAATTCGAAACTCCTATTAGTTAAAGTATATTGCAACAGGAACGTTACGAATTAAGGCCGGACATGAGGAACTAGACCTCCTTACCTTGTGTCTGCCTTGTGACAGTTCCGGGGATCAACGTCCCCGCGGCACGGTCTCTGACCAGGCCTCCTGGTAGGCGCTTACTCCCAGGTATTCGCTGATATGCAAGCTGTGTGCACGCGAGTGTAGAGTGGTACTCACCTAGTTGTGCTTGCTGGGGGTTGAGCTTTGGCTCTATGGTCCCGCCTCTCAACTGCCAATAAACTGGTGTACAGGTTCCCGAGGTGGTGTCTCTGGGAGCATGTGTAGAGTGGTGTTCATGTGTGGGTGTGGCCGGGGTGTTCGTGTGTACATGTGTGTGTGTGTGTGGCGGCCTGGGTGGAATCGTTGGGTGTGTTCCAAGGTGGCCACAGCTGCCATGCCGAGAACAACAGGAAAACCCACATTTATTTCCATTCTTGAAATACCTCTCGTCATAGTTCCTTTAAATAACAAGACATTGGCCATTTTCAAGTAAACATGTGATCATAACAAACCAGTACGGCCCACACACGTGCTCAGAGGAGTACGGGGGTTAAGAATTTTAAGTAAGAGTTTGATGGCATCTATTGAAGAGCGGGTCGGTGGGAGCGGCCTGGTGGCTCATCAGTGTCTGGTGTGTTTGTGTAGCGTAGGTGGCTCGCGCCTCCTCACACGGATATATCATCCACGTCCACTCTACCTCATGGATTCTACTACCGTGTACCTCCATACCACCGTGTAACCCGTCTTAGTGTAGTATAACCGTTGCGGAAAATGTCCATCGCGAGTGCTGGATAATACCGCCTTGTATTAAAAATATAACCACTCCCCTTTTGGCGGAGTATACAGGCCATGCGTGTGTCATTAACCAAGGCTAAGATCATCCAGGCATGAGTTCTCGAGGACTTGTATGCTAATATATCAAGATTTGAGCGTGTATGTGCGAGTGTGTGTCTGGGTGCTCGTGTAACTAAGAGCTGTCAGCAGCAGCAGCAGCAGCAGCAGCAGCATGAGGCAGACAGTAGCCCTGTGTGTGGTGGCGGCGGTTATATCCACAGTGGTGACATTCGACGTGGGTAAGTCCTTGTTTGTGTTACTGTGGCAGCTAGTCCCCCCTACCTGTTACCCCTCCCTCGGTCGCACCACCACAATCGATCAGGTCAACCCACCATAGCCTTGTCAGTCACTATACCGGAAGTGAGGCGTGACCTAGAAATGTGACGTTGTAGGCGGTATGCTGGAGCCAGACGTATAGGTATTGTAGAGCTATTGCACGTGGTTGCTGTAGAGGGAGGCACGTGGTTGCTGTAGAGGGAGGCACGTGGTTGTTGTAGAGAAAGACACGTGACAATTGTAGGGAGAGGTACATATGACTCGGAGTTAAAAAGCGTGTGGCAGCTGCATTTTCATTTTACAGTAAAAGTTCAACATGTTTTTTTCATGCTCATATGCCAGAAGTTGACAATTGATTGTTGAATTTAGTTCAGAATAATGCACTCAGATAATGTAGTATAGATCAGTGGAAAGTCGAGGCCGGCTGCCTGTTCCCGTCGGGGCCACTAGAGAGAGATGGTGGCTCTCAGGTACATTCAGGTAACTTTACATGTATACACGTTAGTGTATTGCAATGCATGGTATTGGTAAGTGAATTGAATTTGATTTAAAATGTCTCTCTCTTGCATTTTAAATTACATATATGAATTCAAATATCATTATTTTAAGTTCTTTATCGTATCAAATGTATGCCCTTAATCCATAGGGTTTAATACCTTTGCGACTTCATTTAAAAGTAACAAATATACTACAAGTCTTAATGTATACAAAGATTCAGTATACAAACAACATTCAGTATATCAACGTTATGTATATAAGAACTTTGATGTGGACATAGTATGCAGAGGTGGTACTCACCTAGTTGTGAGTACACACACACACACACACACACACACACACACAAAGACAGTCTATTTAACACAAGGGGAACACGCACAAGGGGACACAGGTGGAAACTGAGTGCCCAAATGAGCCACAGAGATATTAGAAAGAACTTTTTTAGTGTCAGAGTGGTTGACAAATGGAATGCATTAGGGGGTGATGTGGTGGAGGCTGACTCCATACACAGTTTCAAATGTAGATATGACAGAGCCCGATAGGCTCAGGAATCTGTACACCTGTTGATTGACGGTTGAGAGGCGGGACCAAAGAGCCAGAGCTCAACCCCCGCAAACACAACTAGGTGAGTACACACACACACACGGGAGTCTCGCGGTTGAGTGGCCAGCGTTCTGGAGCCATAGTCCTAAGGGCCCGGGTTCGAGCCCCGGCCGAGGCAAAAACAAGCGGGCAGCTTCTTTCACCCTGATGCCCCTGTTTACCTAGCAGTGTGTGTGTGAGTGTAGACTGTGTGTGAGTGTGTATGAAGATATATATTGTCTTACGGACATACAACAGTGGTAGTGTCACCGTAAAGCAAATCCACAATCCAGATAATTTTGAAAGTATTTGTGTATATGAATTGTGGATCATAATTTAGGCTACTGCCAAAGTGGTGCAGCTCTAAGGTAGTGTCGTAAGAAATTAGTGGGAGTTATAACTTCAACATTACATCATAAATGTGAGACAGGTTAAATATACACAATCTGTTTCGTATATTATCACAGTACTGTGGAAGAAGTTACATGCATATCAATGCCTCATCCACTATAATCTGTAGACTCGTATAATACTAATCTTCAACAAAGGCTCCAAGTTTCTAAAGTTTGCTAATGAACATCTCACCATATATAAACTCTTAGAAAACTATTTCCAATCCCAAGTAACCATTTTTGTCTCTACATAGGCCTACACTTTAAGAGCTTACTATTAGCCTATCAAATGGATTAATCTGGCGATTAATAGACACGTGAAAATAAAATGGAACCAAGCCTAGTTGAATACAAGTCTAAATTGTTTAACTTAAATTCATTTACGTGCAGTTTCTGGACGTATTTTGCGATTTAACTTTCTGCAATATCTCACAGGTTGACTCTGTCCAGCGCCTTCATAATACACTGAATGGTGAAGTTGCCAGTCCCTGGTGTAGTGGAGCCCTTAGTGGAGTAAGGGAGGAGGTGTGGGTGTGATGGAGCCCTTAGTGGAGTAAGGGAGGTGGTGTGGGTGTGATGGAGCCCTTAGTGGAGGGAGGTGTAGCCAGCCCCAGGGTACGAGCAGGCTACACACCACAACGTCCCGTCTCCCCTGCATCACCTACCAAAATAGACAGAGCTCTTCACTGTTCCTGTAACCCACCGTATTACTGTGGCTAAGGTTGCCATGCAAGATTTTTTGCTTATTTCTTAATTAATAAGGCATATCCTGGGATAATATATATATACATATATATATATTATATATATATATAGATGTGTGTGTGGCTGTAGAACTCTTGAAGATCATTGGCTGTCAAGCAGGAGTCAAGAATGAGCGGGCATTTCCCCTCTGTATTATAATAGCCCACTAAGGCACCGGTAAGGAAACTGGTCGCCCTTGGGTCCCTTGTTTCAGTGCGTCTGGAGCCCAAATTACCATGGAACATACCTGGTGAGAGTTCTTGGAGTTTTTCTACTCCCCCGAGCCCGACCTGGGGATCAGGCTAGAACAAAGGTGGATGTATTCAATAGGCACTTAGATAGGTTCTTGCAGGAAGTGCCGGACCAAGCAGGCTGTAGTGGATTTGTGGGTCTGCGGGCCGCTTGGACTGTTGGACCAAGTTATCACAAGTCTAGCCTGGCCTCAGGCCGGGCTCGGGGAGTAGAAGGTACTCCCGGAACCCTCTCCAGGTATTCTCCAGGTAATCAAAACTTCAGTACCAGAGAAGAAGAGGTGCATCTGAAGGTCACTGCTCCAAGCCGAGTACTTACACTCTAGAACAACACAATGCCACTGTTGCGTTAGATGAAGCGTTTCGGGTGTGTGGAATGTGTAAGAGATGCGGTAACACTGTTCTCTCGTGTTGAGAAACACGAACAGCGAGCACAAGAAATGTTTCACTGAGATGGTAAACAGGTTTGTAGTGTCGCTGAAAAATTATACACGAGGAAGTAGGAGGAACAGCTCATCACCAGACCAGACCTGACATGGCCTTCAGAGAAAGGCATTACTGAGAGTCCTAAAGCAGGAGGAATAAAGTTTGCGGAATGTTATTATATTCAGGAAGTAGATAATGCAAATGAGTGTCTTGGCGTTAATGTGGTAGTAGTCCAAGGTTGTGTAGTGTCCCTCTGCTTGTGTAGTCTAGAGCTTCGCCGGAGGGAAGACGCGCTAACAATATTAATGAAGAATGGGAACTTACTCCATAGTTTAATTAAATGGAATACTGCTCATGTAATACCTGGATATGATGTAATTCTTCTAGTAGAGATACGTAGGTGTTTTGTGGATGTTGTATGTAAGAGATTATCACTGAAGGTCTTGGTGTATGTGAGAGATTATCGCTGACGGTCTTGGTGTATGAAAGTGATTATCACTGACGGTCTTGTTGTATGAAAGAGATTATCACTGAAGGTCTTGTTGCATGAAAGAGATTATCACTGAAGGTCTTGTTGTATGAAAGAGATTATCACTGAAGGTCTTGTTGTATGAAAGAGATTATCACTGAAGGTCTTGTATGAAAGAGTAATCACTGACGGTCCTGTTGCATGCAAGAGTAATCACTGAAAGAGTAATGGGGTTGCAATGAGTGCAACCTTCAGACACTCAAGTGATGGAGGAGTGCAAGAAGCGGTTGACCAGTTTCATGACCTTGTTTGCGTGCTTGCCTATCAGCACTTACATACACGTGACTACGGGGACGTAAGGTCGAGCTCCAGGCGATGAGTCACAATAACGTGGCTAAAGTATGGTCCAGGACGGACCGCAACGTCGTCGTCCCTTAACCTTCTAGTGTGTGGTCTGGTCAATAAGGTCTAGCTCACTATATGCCTCCCTTAGTAGCCTTGGTGTACCTGTTAGCGTATCAGTTTATTCTGACACCTTAGTCAAGTCTGGTATTATAGTTATGAATGAGTCTCGTGAATTGAACATCTAAGGTGGATTGGTGATGTTATAAGAGGGTAGATAGAGCGGGGGAATTATATTAAAACTTTGTGTGGAAAGCTGATAGATAAGAATTCAGAGAGTGTACCGAGATGTTCGAGTATATTGAATGAAAGATCGTGATAGTTTGATGGAAGTGTTTGACAGGGTATTTGAGGGTTGGAGGAGATGAAGACCAGCAGACATGGTGGGTGGGTGTGCGAGACTGTCAACCACAGTAGGGAAAGTGGTTTGAGAAGATGTGAAAGTCTGAGATGTTTCCTGTCTTGCCCAATTCGCGAGAAGCACCACATGTCAAAGATTTTACCAAGTATTTTCGTGTTCACTTAAGAAACCTGCACATCTTTGTTCAATCATGGTGTCATAGTTGACATTTAGTAAACAGCTTATGAACTCCGAAGTGCAACCAGGAGGTTGATACCTGGTTGATGGGGTTCTGGGAGTTCTTCTACTCCCCAAGCCCGGCCCGAGGCCAGACTTGACTTGTGAGAGTTTGGTCCACCAGGCTGTTGCTTGGAGCGGCCCGCAGGCCCACATACCCATCACAGCCCGGTTGGTCCGGCACTCCTTGAAGGAATAAACAAAAATAATCTTGGAGTCGAAGAGTATTATTGTTAGCTAGTAAAGTGCTTAATAGATACAGACTAAGCCGCCACGATCGAAGAACTATGTCAAGATTTCCGTAAGTGGATAGGTAAATTGATGACTCCTGGCCGTGGTCTTGTGGAGAGGTTGGTTGTTGCTGTGTATGGGGGTAAGGGACGGAGAGGTGGTGGTGCTGGTTGAAATTGAAATAAGTTTATTGAGGTAAAATACAGACAAAGGGATGAGGTAGCTCAAGCTATTCTCACCCCGTTCAGTACATCGTGTTAATACATACATAGACACACATCACAAACAATAAACGTATTACCGAACATTCTGAGAGATAAACATATACATTTCCTATGTGCTGGTTGCCCATGATGCTGTTGACTGCTGACCAATCCACACACTAGAAAATGAAGATACGACGATGTTTCGGTCCGTCTTGGACCATTCTCAAGTCGATTGTCGTCCCTTCAAACGTCGTCGTCCCTTTATTTTCTAGTGTGTGGATTGGTCAACATACATAAGAACATAAGAACAAGGTAACTGCAGAAGGCCTATTGGCCCATACGAGGCAGCTCCTATCTATAACCACCCAATCCCAGCCACGTACTTCAGCCACGTTATTGTGACTCCTCGCCTGCATGCTGTTGACTGTGTGTAAGATGTTGACTGGAGATGACTGACTGTGTGTAAGATGTTGACTGGAGATGACTGACTGTGTGTAAGATGTTGACTGGAGATGACTGACTGTGTGTAAGATGTTGTCATGACGTGGGGCGTCATTACGATAATGAAGATGTTACACTGTTGTTGTTGCTTTGTTCTCTACGGTGTTGTGACGCATTCACCACCACTTCCTAATTAGTAAACCCGCTCCTCACCTGTGTACAGGTTTGTCTTCTTCTTGGTGCTATATCTCTCCGTGGTGTAGTGGTAAAGCACTCGCCCGGCTCTTCCCGAACGTTTTGGCCTGGGTTCGTATCCTGGCCGGGGAGGATTGACCGTAGCCTCTCTTCACCCAGCAGTGAATGGGTACCTGGTTGTTAAACGATTTAGCGGGTCGTATTCCGGGGGAAAATTAGGATTAAGGACCTTCCCGAAAGGCTACGCGTGCTAGTGGTTTTACAAGAACGTAAGAACTCTTGTATATATAAGTAAAATTATATAAATATAATGTCACGGGTGGATTTCACGACCAAAGATCACATTCACTTCAAAAAATCTACCACTTACGGGGCTATTCATTCCCGTGCCACCTCTTGGGTGGCTTAATCTTCATCAACAATCCATCGGTGGAGTACCTGGGAGTTAGTCAGCTGTCACGGGCTGCTTCCTGGACGTGGAGGCCTGGTCGAGGACCGGGCCGCGGGGACACTAAAGACCCGAAATCATCTCAAGATAACCTCAAGATATGGTTAAATATGTTAACATTAGCCTAAGCTGAATATGTGTGAATTTGTCACGATTGGGTTACACCCTCAGCCTTACTAATAAAGCTTGAATTAAACCCTCAGCCTTACCAGTAATGTCTGGGTTACACCCTCAGCCTTACTAATAAAGCTTGAATTAAACCCTCAGCCTTACCAGTAGTGTCTGGATTAGGCTACATCAATAAATAGTCATCCACTGGACATTGGAAAACAGTTGACATAATATTCAACATTAAACAATTCTAACTCCTTAGATAAGGAATAACTATGAACTTAAACTGGATACATAATTAAAGACGCAGTCACATGGCGTTACAGAACTGAAACGACAAGTGAGGTAGGTCTCTGTTGATAATGAAAACGGACACTCTATTGATTAGTGAGATTAACAAAGAAAACGTACCATCAGCCAGGATAATAATACGCTGGATTATGCGACCCTTCAACTCAGAGGTGCCATCACACAATACAATTGAAAAAGAAATTCCTGACATTTAAGACTTGTGTATAGCGAACTGAACTTTAAAACTTCATCCTAAAATTCTGAGTGTCTTAACAGAAAACGAGGTGACTAAATAGGGAGGTAAATGTAACAGCCCCATAAGTGCAATTATGTACTACGTATGACAGTCAGGAAATGTACACACAGAGATCACACTAACGTGATGCATCAAATGAACAAATCCACAAGGGCGATTGTTCATTTGTGTCTGGGATGCTCCCGGACGCAGGTTCGAATCCTCGTCACGGCCCTTGTGGATTTGTTCAGGGAATGTACTTATTGCACTTAGTAACGTACTGTCAGTTCCCAGTGAAGAAGAGTAAAGGTGTCACAGACAATATAAAAATATACTACGAATATCAGAGGCCAACTACTTTTCAACCTCCTTCCATCAATTCAATTTCTTTATTATGCACCCCATACCCATCCCGTGGGCGGTGGTGTGAAGGATTACAGAGGCACATAATCGGTTCAGGAACTGAGCCCTCTAGTTCGTTTAGCTCGTTCGGGGCTCGTAGCCTGGTGGATAGCGCGCAGGACTCGTAATTATGTGGCGTGGGTTCGATTCCCGCACGAGGCAGAAACAAATGGGCAAAGTTTCTTTCACCCCTGTTACCTAGCAGTAAATAGGTACCTGGGAGTTAGTCAGTTGTCACGGGCTGCTTCCTGGGGTGTGTGTGTGTATGTGTGTGGTGTGGAAAAAAAGTAGTTAGTAAACAGTTGATTGACAGTTGAGAGGCGGGCCGAAAGAGCAAAGCTCAACCCCACGCAAACATACAACGGAAGTGAACAACTTAAAGAGGGGCAAAGGAGCACAGATCGCTATGACAACACTGAAACATTTCAAGAGAGAACTGGACAAATTTCTGGATCAGCCTGGCTGTGATGGGGGCTTTCAGTTTACGAATACAAACTGCTTCACCCACTAGTGTGATCTCTTGGGGGTGTGAAGCAGACAGTCCTAGTGTCTACGTAAGCTTAAGCCCGAGGGTCTTAGAAACTCGCTAAAATAGAATATAAAATAAAATTCAGTTTAAA
Source organism: Procambarus clarkii (assembly GCF_040958095.1). NCBI lineage: Eukaryota > Metazoa > Arthropoda > Malacostraca > Decapoda > Cambaridae > Procambarus > Procambarus clarkii. Next base: position 26,935,839 of record NC_091202.1, on the reverse strand, counting down.
AATTACATTCAGTTTCATATACTCTTTGGGCTCCAGATCTTTAAGATAGCAAGTAGGTCTGAGTACCGACTGCAAACCATTCAATAGAATAACTGGATCTGCCCAGACTCCAAGCCTAAGGCCCTATGGTTATCTTAATCAGCCACTATGTGAATCACCCGGGCGGTAGTTATCAGCCCGTACACAAGATCACAGGGACATTAGAATAAGTGTGAGTAGATAGTGTGAGTAATGAGGATGTTTCACCTTGGCCCTGAACATACTAGTGATAATAGTACATGGCCAGAGTCCTCGCAACCCGTTCTCGCAAATTTAATAAGTCAATATTGACTTATTAAATATGTGCATAGGTGACATACTTAACATAATAGATACCCTTAAAAAGATTCATAGAAAACACCGACCTTACCTAACCTTGTTAGTATCTTAAGATAAGCATCTTATTGCTTCGTAATTACAATTATTACCTAACCTATAATAGGTATAGGTTAAGTAATAATTGTAATTACGAAGCAATAAGATGCTTATCTTAAGATACTAACAAGGTTAGGTAAGGTCGGTGTTTTCTATGAATCTTTTTAAGGGTATCTATTATGTTTAGTATATCACCTATGCACGTAGTTAATAAGTCAATATTGACTTTACGAATTTGCGAGAACGGGTTGAGTCCTCGTTGATGGATATATTGAAGGTGGAAGTACTTAGCATACAAATGAGCTGTGACATAGAAAGGTCACATTATCTCCAGATGTTCCCATTAGCGTTGAGTCTGCTTAAGACGGCAGGACTAAGTAAAACTAGCGATAACAGCAGCAGAAAAAGCCAGAACGGATCACATAAGAGGTGCAGATCATGTGCTACTAATTGTTGTTGTTATAGATTCAGCTACTAGGAACAAAAAGTTCCAAGTAGCACGGGCTATGGTGAGCCCGTAGTGCTACTAATGATCATTGGCCTCTCCCCCATCCCCACCCGTATTGGTACTCGTGAATCCATTAACATCTATTGGGTTGCTTCCTGACACCTTGTATGAAGCACTTTGGCCACAAGAGTGTTGACTCTTGTTCCGGGAGGATGAAGGTCTTCCTTGTCACGGCCCTCATACTAAATATGGCTCTCCGTCATAAAAGAGCTTGACACCCTCTTGAGTCGCTTTAAGTATTCAACCCTGGCTTCTTCCTCATAGGGACAGACATCACAGATCATAGACACACGTCATAGAACTTACCACCAGCCCACCTTGAGATGACACACGTCACAGAACTTATGTGTCCACCTTGAGATGACACATGACACAGATCTTATGTATCCACCTGAGACTTATCAACACTCTCTACCCATAAGGGCATAACTGGCCAACCTAACTGGCCAACCGCTAACTGGCTGGGCATAAAAGCCCAGCCTGTCAGCGTTTAAAAGACAACTCGATAAATACCTCTAAAGGATCAACCTGATCAACCAGGTTGTGATTTATATGTCAGGCTGCGAGCTGCCTCGTCCAACAGTTTGGACAGAGACCGTGCCGCGGGGACATTGATCCTGGGAACCATGGCGAGGTAACGTAGGTCAGACGTCTCATAACTCATCAAGAACCCACTTCAAGAGTACAGACGTCGATGTCTGCCTTAAAAAAAGGCAAATAAAAGCTCGATTTGTTTATCGAACGGTCTATTTGTTTATTAGACTAGTGTCTAATATCTGTTCCTTTTGTAGTCGGGTCTAATGTTTATTGTTAGATTAGTATATTGGGATTGGTTAGGGTAAGCTAGGATCTATCCGAGCGATTATGGCAGCTTAGGGCAGGTAATGGCAGCTCAAGACAGGTTATGGCAGCTACCCAGCTAAGGACAGATTATGGCAGCTACCCAGCTAAGGACAGATTATGGCAGCTAAGGACAGGTAAGGATTGACGAGGCGCGCAATTTTCCTCCCCCTCTAAAGACACTTCATTCATTATTTCATGTTAAAAATACGCCGGTAAAGGAGATGTGTCATCCCCTAAGACGACCGGCCGGTAGTCGTATCAGAGCCCCATGAGCTCGACTAAAGCCCAGCTACAGAATGAGCCCAATAAGTAGAGATGACTACCTGCCGCCCACCGGAGACATGTTTGGCGAGTGATTATCACAGAAAGATCAAGTTTTTTCTATCGGGGAATAGAATGCGGTTTCCGTTTGACGTAAGTTTGACGTCAGAGACCTCAAGTTTTACTGTTTTTGTGCTGGGGGGGCGTAAAGGACAGGGGTGTGGGGGGGGGGGGTAGATGGTGTGTGTGTGTGTACTCACTTATTTGTGCTTGCGGGGGTTGAGCTTTGTCTCTTTGGTCGTCCCGCCTGTCAACTGTCAATCAACAGGTGTACAGGTTCCTGAGCCTACTGGGCTCTATCATATCTACATTTGAAACTGTGTATGGAGTCAGCCTCCACCACATCACTTCTTAGTGCATTCCATTTACTAACTACTCTGACACTGAAAAAATTCTTTCTAATGTCTCTGTTTCTAATGTCTCCATAACCTGTCCTCTGTGTGTGTGGTGAGAGAAGGTGTGAGTGCGTGTGTGTGTGTGTGGTGAGAGAGGGAGGTGTGTGTGTGTGTGTGTGTGTGTGTGTGTGTGTGTGTGTGTGTGTGTGTGTAGTGAGAGGGGGAGGTGTGAGTGTGTGTGTGTGTGTGGTGAGTATGAGTGTGTAGGTGTACGTGCATATGAACCACCCGTATAACAGAACAACGAGACTGTGCCCCATAAACCACGTAGACCAGAGTGACAGACCAACAGGGCATGACCACACACAGACCAGCTGCAGACCTTGCACCACCCTTGCCATACTGGGCATGCATGGAGAGCCCTGAGGAGGGCCGCACGGTACTGAGGACTAGGCGGCCCTCAGGGTCATCTCACAGTAGTTGTAATGACTCTGACAGCTTCCAGTGTCAGAGGCGCAATTCTCCAGAGTAATGCATGACTGAGGAGGGTACTTGTCATGCAGCTCTAGTTGAAACATTAAATCATCATTATTTTGAAAGTGTATCATGTGATAATTCTACAGGGTTGATATCTTCAATTATATAATTGGCTATCGTTAGTATAATAACGTTATATAATACGACGTTATATAATAACGTCGTTAGTTACACTTAACATTTTTGGACAGGAATATATACTGAGACAAGAATAATTACAGTAACTTATATATTTACAAATTAAAATTAACTATACATAGATCTAGGGTATTTAATAACAGGTTGCAGTTTGCAGAAGTGGAAAATACCCGAACGAGCCACAGACACATTATAAAAATAGTTTGATAGTAGCAAAGAAATAGAATGCACTAAGAGAGGTGGTGAAAAGTCCATACAGTTTCTCAAATGTAGATACGACAGAACCCAATTGGCTCTGGGGTCTGTAAGATGAACGACTGGGGCCAAGAGTTGAAACCCAACCCAGACAAAGATAACTAGGTGACCACATACACAAGGGACGTCGGTCTGCGTCATACACCCATTCTGTACTTCCTCAACTCCTCAAAGTGTTCTCAAATGTTATTCTGTAGCAGTACCCGTCAGAAATGTTGTTCATAACGCAGTAGCAACACAGCAATATGAAGAACATCATAACATGTGTTATACTATTAAAGTGTTTAATACACCCTCCACCACAAAAATCTCCATGACAAAAAGTCGCTATTACAAAAATTGTCTTAAAAAAATCTGGCATCATATTTGTAAGGCGATCTTATATCTTGAGGTTATCTTGAGATGATTTCGGGGCTTTTAGTGTCCCCGCGGCCCGGTCCTCGACCAGGCCTCCACCCCCCAGGAAGCAGCCCGTGACAGCTGACTAACACCCAGGTACCTATTTTACTGCTAGGTAACAGGGGCATAGGATGAAAGAAACTCTGCCCATTGTTTCTCGCCGGCGCCTGGGATCGAACCCAGGACCACAGGATAACAAGTCCAGCGTGCTGTCCGCTCGGCCGACCGGCTCCCTTTATATAGCGCCGCAGTGACTCAGGTCAAGAAGGAGGTGATGAGTCAAGAGAGTAACACTCACACTACTGTAAGGACTGACTTTTAAAGGTCAAGTAATACTTGGAATACAATGATAATTTTGTACCACGTAATATGAATGTGTGTGTGTGTGTGTGTGTGTGTGTGTGTGTGTGTGTGTGTGTGTGTGTGTGTGTGTGTGTGTGTGTGTGTGTGTGTGTGCGCGCTTGTACATGCAGACCACATCAACCCGTCACACACTCCTCCCCGCAAATGTGTACCATGAGCTCAGTTCCTCCAGCTTTATGGAGTTGGAAAGCTGGCTTGACGAGTCACCGAGGGCCGCCTGCATTACTGCCTCTCTGTTCTCTCTTTGCTCTAATGGTATTTATTAAGACACGTTTTTACTTGCAAGACGTTTGACCTAAATATCGTACTGTACTTGTTTCACACTAGTGTTTACCTAGATTTGACCTGGAGTCAGTTTCGAGTGTTGTTCGATTCCCTAATTCCGGCCTGGGGAACAGGTTTGCCTTGGGATAACTTTATTTAATAGGATAATACTTGGAGTAGCCTCAGGCTCAATTGTCTGGTACAACCCTGTTACCTAGCAGTAAAATAGGCACCTGGGTGTTAGTCAGCTGTCACGGGCTGCTTCCTGGGGGTGGAGGCCTGGTCGAGGACCGGGCCGCGGGGACACTAAAAAGCCCCGAAATCATCTCAAGATAACTTCAATATAACTCAAGATAACCCGTTGTTTCTGATCTTGCCGGAACAACCGTGAACATCTTCAAGGGAAAACTAGATAGTTTTCTTCAAAAAGTGCCGGACCAACCGGGCTGTGGGGAGAGGCTACGGGATCCAGTAAGTTCAGTAGAACTTCGGTTTCAACTCTTTTACCCTGTCGTAGCTCAGTCGATTAAGGCAGTGTCTGGGATGCTCCCGGACGCAGGTTCGAATCCTCGTCACGGCCCTTGTGGATTTGTTCATTTGATGCATCACGTTAGTATGATCTCTGTGTGTAATGGATATGTGAGCTTGCGGGCCGCTGCAAGCAACAGCCTGTTGGACCAAGCTTTCACAAATCAAGCCTGTCCTCGGGCCGGGCTTGGAGGGGGAGGGTAGAAGAACTCCCAGAACCCCATCCAGCAGGTACCCAGCATATAATAACTGCTTCAGGTTTGGCATCCCTGGGTCCAGGGGTCATAAAATGCGGTATTCAACTAGAATTCAAAAGTAGCCATAAGCAATTTACCTTTTACTTCTGTAGTTTTAGACGTATATGTTTAGCGTCGAATTCTAAGTGAGAATAGATCTAATAGACCATTAGTAAATTATTATAGTGTACTACACTATAGTTGTTGGATGCAATACACCTACAAAAAGTGTTTATATAACCCTACGAACATAAGCCTATGTGTAATAGTCAACAATGTATAATCCGTGCATGAATGAATTATACATTGCACCATGCACATGGATTAAGTACCGTGAAAACTTCCCCCAGGGTACCATACTTGCTCCAGTACGGTACCCCAAGGTACCGTACTTGCTCCAGTACTTTTTCGCATCCTCATGTCGGGGCAAAGGCAAGGACACAAACTATAGTACCGTATCATCCTTTGCAGGTGACGCTAGGAATTTGTATAAGAGTAGACAATATAGAGGACACAGCAAACATCGAAGCTGGTGTAAATCAAGTCTTTCAATGGGGAACAGAAAATATGTTATAAGTAGGTCAGTTCCCGCTACTGCTCTAGGGAAAATCGAAACTATCAAAACGGAAACTACATCTAAAAGGTAGTCAAATCACACACTAGAACAAAAATATAAAATATTTCGGAGTAATCATGTCGGAAGATCTTACTTTTAACACAATAACCTGTAACAACGGTAATATAAATGACAGGTTGGATAACAAAAACCATTCAAACAATACCATACCATTAATGATACTTTTTACGACACTGGTACTCTCAAGGGTGGACTATTGTTCTGCAATAACAGTCTCATTCAAAGCTAGAGAATGTGCCAAGGTTTTTTCCTGTTCGAATCCGCTCAATAAATCTGTATTCTCTAAAGAGCAGACGGGAGAGATAGATAATAATTTGCACTTGGAAAGTATTAAGAGGGACTGGTTCCAAATCTGCACACATAAATAACTCCACGTGAAACCAAGAGGCATGGCAGGAAGTGCACAATAAGCTAGGTGAAAAGCAGAGGTGCAATAGAGAATTGTTATCAATATTAGGGGGTCCCAAAATTGTTCAACAATCTCTCTCTAAACACACGGGGCATAACTAGCCGACATTTTACGGTGTTCAAAAACGAACTTGATCAGGCAGGTGCCTGATCAACCAGGCTGTGATTCATACGTCAGGTTGCGAGCAGCTGCATTTAATCTTGTCAGAGACTGATCCTTAGGTCAATGACCAGGCTGGCCCTGACTTTAACCCTGATCAAAGTCAGGGGCGTTGCTCTTCGGAACCAACGGTAAGTAAATCAAGGTACCGGGGAGATTATATATACCAGCTCCCGAGGAGAATACATATATATATATATATATATATATATATATATATATATATATATATATATATATATATATATATATATATATATACCTCGTGGTATATTGCTCTGCCAGCTTCCTCCGTGCTGCTCCAGAATGAACGTCGCTTAAGAAACACACTTGTAATAACCGCCCCGCCTCGCTTAAATCGACGTATGCGTACTGTAAAAAGTCCTTCATGACTCAGACAAACGCAAAGAGAATAATTCAAACACCCGCGATACATTTCTCAGCTGTAGAACTTGCATACCGTCCTCCCACCTGATGCTCTTTGAGAAACAAGAATCGTCTTACGTCTGGCAGGGAAGATACAAACAAATACACCTCGCCATGCGTCCCACTACTATAAGGTAGTTTATTTAGCTCAATTTGACCTCTGGTTTCCAATTGAGGAGGTTATCTTGAGATGATTTCAGGGCTTTAGTGTCCCCGCGGTCCGGTCCTCGACCAGGCCTCCACCCCCAGGAAGCAGCCCGTGACAGCTGACTAACTCCCAGGTACCTATTTACTGTTAGGTAACAGGGGCATTCAGGGTGAAAGAAACTTTGCCCATTTGTTTCTGCCTCGTGCGGGAATCGAACCCGCGCCACAGAATTACGAGCCCTGCGCGGTATCCACCAGGCTACGAGGCCCCTACGAGGAACCTAGGGTCGTAACACATGACCAGCTGCGTGCAAGTGCAGGAGTCCTGCGGGCAGGAGGACTCTTGCAACACCACCGAGCACATGGTCCCCCAAGACTATGGAAGTAGATGTTACGCCTTCATATTGTTAATATTATTACACCATAAATGATGAGCTATTCATTGATTTGCATTATCGGCTGCAACACCCAGCGCTGGGTGTTGCAATCACAAGGACGCGTCTAACCGGGGACAGTCACTGGTGACGTCTGCTGCGGTAGTTAAAGCAACAAGAAGGTTTCACGTGGTAGTTAAAGCAACAAGAAGGTTTCACGTGGCAGTTAAAGCAACAAGAAGGTTTCACGTGGCAGTTAAAGCAACAAGAAGGTTTCACGTGGCAGTTAAAGCAACAAGAAGGTTTCACGTGGTAGTTAAAGCAACAAGAAGGTTTCACGTGGCAGTTAAAGCAACAGGAAGGTTTCACGTGGCAGTTAAAGCAACAAGAAGGTTTCACGTGGCAGTTAAAGCAACAAGAAGGTTTCACGTGGTAGTTTAAGCAACAAGAAGGTTTCACGTGGCAGTTAAAGCAACAGGAAGGTTTCACGTGGCAGTTAAAGCAACAAGAAGGTTTCACGTGGCAGTTAAAGCAACAAGAAGGCTTCACGTGGCAGTTAAAGCAACAAGAAGGTTTCACGTGGCAGTTAAAGCAACAGGAAGGTTTCACGTGGCAGTTAAAGCAACAAGGTTTCACGTGGCAGTTAAAGCAACAGGAAGGTTTCACGTGGCAGTTAAAGCAACAGGAAGGTTTCACGTGGCAGTTAAAGCAACAGGAAGGTTTCACGTGGCAGTTAAAGCAACAAGAAGGTTTCACGTGGCAGTTAAAGCAACAGGAAGGTTTCACGTGGCAGTTAAAGCAACAGGAAGGTTTCACGTGGCAGTTAAAGCAAGTGGAAGGTTTCACGTGGCAGTTAAAGCAACAAGAAGGTTTCACGTGGCAGTTAAAGCAACTAGAGAGCGTTACCAAGTAGTAATTAGAACAATTGAGATGTTCTTTGCTTGTCAACAACTGAGCGTCTTCATTTAGCAGCAAGAGACTGTCAGACGCTGTTATGCATCACGGGCCCCACACAGGTGGAATGCATTAGGCAGTGATGTGGTGGAGGCTGACTCCATACACAGTTTTAAATGTAGATATGATAGAGTCCAGTAGGCTAAGGAATCTGTACATCAGTTGATTGACAGTTGAGAGGCGGGACCAAAGAGCCAAAGCTTAACCCCCGCAAGCATAGTTAGGCAATTAGGCGAGTACAGCGTTGGCTCCACTCACAGTAATTGAATGATAACACATCACTGCATAGACGACCCTGCAGGCCCACTCTTGCTTGTTGCATGAACTGCGTCTTTCATGCGGGTGCAGGGAAGGCTTAGAGGTTGGGGCGTGGCTGGTTGAGGGTGGGGGCGTGGCCGGCTGGGGGTGGAGGGGGCGTGGCCGGCTGGGGGTGGGGAGCCAGGCTGGAGAGCCAGACTCTGGGTCGCCACGCCTCCATTTGGGCTCCCACTTTAGTGTGGTATTATAAACATTTGTCACCAGAAGAGGCACCCTGCTTGTCCCCGGGAGTAATATACTAGTCACTTCACCACACAAAATCTTCACCGAAATATATTCATTATTGTTGAACTAGGTCTCAAGAATAAACACTGCGAAAGCCTCATTAATATAGCATCTGCTAATTTCCGTTTGCACTGTGTTATTTTAAACTCAGATGAATTTGATGAAGGCAGAAGAGTTCAGACAGAAACTGGCTCATCCAGTGTTCATCACAACAAAACGTGTCCAACAAAACGCTTCTATGGGCGTAAGTTACAAAATCAATAGACTGGCAGATGTTGTCACAGCTCCCATACAACCCTGCTAATATCTGGTAGCTCAGCCTATCTGGGGATCTGGGGCCAGATTCACGAAGCAGTTACGCAAGTACTTACGAACGTGTACATCTTTCCTCAATCTTTGACGGCTTTGGTTACATTTATTAAATAGTTTACAAGCATGAAAACTTGTCAATCAACAGTTGTTATTATTATAAACAGCCTCCTGGTGCTTCGGAGCTCATTAACTGTTAAATAAATGTAACCAAAGCCGTCAAAGATTGAGGAAAGATATACACGTTCGTAAGTACTTGCGTAACTGCTTCGTGAATCTGGCCCCTGGCCGACATGACAATGAAAGTACGCGAACAAAGATAGGAACGCACGCTACATCATTACAACTTATACACTGTATAAAATGTGTAGTACATATATACTGTATATATCTTATATACTGTATGAAAATTTTGCAATTTTGACGCAAATCTAAATATATGAAATTATTTATCTATAATTTCTAATTTAATAATTAAAGACAAATATATTTATTTTATTTACATATATTGCCCGAAACGCTATGCGTATTAGTGGCTTTAGGTATTGAATGTACTAGCTCTATCTATAAATCAAACTTTATGTTTGTAAATCAACTCTGTATGTACTTTTCCTGAATAAAGAATATGAATGTGATATATACTAGAGCGATTAAAATTTTAAAATCTGTATTCTCTAGAGAGCAAGCGGGAGTGACTCAAGTTTAAGTAATTTATTGAGACAATAAAATACATCTCAAAAGGATAGAGTAGCTTAGGCTATTTCTATCCTTCTAGGCGGGAAAGATCACATTAATTTACTTGGGGAAAGTATGAGAGGAACGGGTTATAAATCTACACACGGAAATAACACCACAAGAGACTAGGAGGTATGGTAGGATGTGCAAAATAGCTCCGTTGAAAGGTAGAGATTCAATAGTCAAGGTGCAAGAATTCTTTCTCTATTGTACAGAGGTACAGCAGAGAGAGAACTCTCTCAACATCAAAGGACAGAAAATTTGCAAATACTCTCCCTCAACAGTTAAAGGTCATAATTGCTACGGTGTTCAAAATACTTGATAAACACCTACCCCGGATTGTACCTGGATGGGGGTTCTGGGAGTTCTTCTACTCCCCAAAGGATACCTGATCAACTAGGCTGTGTTTCATACGTCAGGCTGTGAGCAGCCGCGTCCAACAGTCTGGTTGACCAGACCACCAAACCAGGAAGCCTAATCAGAGACTGGGCCGCGGGGACGTTTTGATCCTTGCAGCAATCGCAAGGTAACCGCAAAGTACGGTAGAAGGTACAATAAATTGTAATAATCGAATTCGGTATTGACACATTGAACTGTCTTGCATTGCCACAAACAACAAAGTGTTTGGTGCAAGTTTGAAAACTGTAAACAGCAACACTTGTGTTACCCTGTAATATCCAATATTGAATATTTGCGTTACCAAATTGACTTACCTCTGATGTTTATATCATTATAATTCAATCTTAAAGTGTGCAGATAAAAGTGTAAAAGGTAATGTCAAACATCCACTGAAAGTCCTATTAAGACCTGTGCTGCATTTAACCTACCTTTGTAATCCTCTTGAAGCTCACAGGATGAGTATTGGGTGCACTGTAAACTACCGCTCACAGGACAGGACGGTATGGAGTGCACAATAAACTACACCCACCAACCCACCAGCCACCCCTGGCTGTAGTAATCAAATCCAGTAGGGGCAGACTGTAATGCGTCCACGTCGCATTTTGACGTATACTTGAGGGCAAAAACTGTCATACTAGAAAATAGCAGCGGATCGCAAAATTGACAGAATGTCTCGGTTTCTGTTCATGGGGGGTGTCCTCTGGTAGGTTAGGATAAGTCACTTTAGTACGGCAGTTTCTTGACGTTGGGATCGTTCGCGAGAACGGGTTGCAATATTTGCGTGCAGAGTTGTGACTAAACCCTCGTTTACTTGACTTGCACCACAGTCAGGCACAGGGAAAACTATTAGGCTTAATCTATGCAGGTTTACGTAACCAAGGAGGCTATCCGGACAGTCGCCTATCTAGTTACTGACCAGACCCAACAATGCTTAACCTGCTAGCCGAACGACGTGCACATCTGTAATACTTTATAACGAGACCAGGAGGCTTTGCAGAATGTGCAAAGAAGTGCAATAAGAACGCTTTAGACAATTCAATAAACGTTAAGGGCTCAAGCCTATTCAACACCCTCCCTCTATTTATAAGAAGTATGACTGACTAACAGACTCCTAATTGTGTTGAAGTAGAAGCTTGATAAACGCTTCCACAGGATACATTACCAATCTAGTTCTAGTACCTACGTTGGACTGTGAATTGTGGTGACCAACAGCCTGGTCGATCAGACCATCAACCAGGAAGTCTTTATCAGAACCCAGGCTTCCGGAACACTGATTCTTGAAAATGGCTCAAGGTAGACCACACCATGAACATGATTTTGGTTTACACTAAGATTATAACTTTCAAAATTAGGTTTGTGCACAGCTGGGTGCACTGTGAGAGTATGGGCTCTCAAGATTCTCCCATATCCGTTAAGAAAACAGACTAGAACAAATTATCCTAAAATTATAAATGATATTTTTACTTCGGTTATAAATTACTATATCTGAAGGTTATGCATTTTCGCAGTGCTTATAATGTTAAGGACCACTCGGCATTTTCCCCATCCAAACACCTCGTTAACTATCGCAATTAGATATGTAGTCGTTATGTAGTTGTATATATGTATATGTGGTCGGAACTCCCCTCCCCCAGCACGAAAAATTATAATTTTATGTACAAAAGTACATAGCAATACATTATTGCTTCAGAAGATACTTTAAGCCAAACACCGCATAATATATATTAGTAATTCAGTACTGTAGCAATAAATATGGGTACTCACCAAGTGTCCAGATGTTTCTCCCACATATAATCTTGGAATGATGTCAAGTTGAGTATGGTGGTGGTGTTAATTGCTGGTGGAGATGGATGATGAGGGTTGAGGGGCAAGGGTAGGTTAGGTTAACATACACCAGTACAAGCTTGTTTCATCGGTATTATCAATTTGCTCCGGAGATAAGTAATCGTCCTGCACGATCTCCTCAAATTGGAACACATTTCTAAGCCCCTTTTGCATCAGCCGATTGCTTTTCACCTCGTAATTTCACACACATATGACACACCTTAACGCCCCTAATTCATCACTATACACACAATTATCACGAAGCTTCACTTACTGGTGAAACTGATTGGGCCTTGTCCTCACTCAGCCATCCTGGCTAACACCGGTTTCTTGAATTTGTTAATAAACACGTGTGCCTGTACCACTCCCAGACAGCTTAATCAACACTGATGATGGTGGTGGAGGCCAAAACCGTCAGTAATTTTCATTATATGACAAAGAGTGCTGGGAAGACGGGACACCACGAGCGTAGCTCTCATCCTGTAACTGCTTAGGTAATTGCTTAACGGGAGCATTACTAACATTTATATTGCGCACTGTCTACATCACTCTCACTTTTAACATGTCAAAATCTTATCTTGGGCCTTAAATATATCATGAAGATACGATGCAAATAGCACACACACTTCTAGGAATTCCAGATTCAATTTCTATTATATAAGCTGAACTCGTTCAACACTCATCACATGTTTTCTCTTGTCTTCACCGCTTGTTGAAGCCTTGAATGACACACTTTGGCAATTTCCTAATGCCATAGTCAACAGGTGTAACACCTGAGAGGAATAGCATGATCCGCCGCCGGTAAACACTAATACAAGACTGAGTGAAGGAGCCCCGGCCAGGGTTCAATCACAACTACCTACGACCTGTACATCTTTTCTCAATCTTCGGCAGCTTTATTTACATTTATTAAGCAATTTACGAGCATCGAAACTTCCCAATCAAAGGGTATTATTGTTATAAATAGCCTCCTAGTGCTTCGAAGCTCATAAACTGTTCATTCATGTCAACAAAGACTGTCAAAGATTTAGAAAAGATGTACAGGTTCGTAAGTACCTGCCTAACTACATGATGAGGTCTTTGGGGTCATTGGAATGATTGAGGTTCAGAAGGGTTAGGGCAGAGCTGCATTAGAAACATTTTAGGATGTTTGTAAATACTTAACTGGGTAATACCTTCCAATTATCAGTGTTGATCCATTAAATCTGGACGAAATTAAACTTATCTCTTCATGAGTGCCTCGCATATCACGTGATATTCACGTGATAATCAATGATCATGTGGGTCCCTCGATTGTTTCAAACGTGGGTTGGACATGTTTATGAGTGGGATTGGGTAGTTATAGATAGGAGCTGCCTCGTATGGGCCGATAGGCCTTCTGCAGTTACCTTGTTCTTATGATAAAGCTACCATCTCTACGAGAACATACTGAGGTCACTATGTATAATATAACATCATAAACCACCAAATAACAGAGGAACAAGTCTTAGCAAGTTTGATCATATATTGGCATGGTATTAATTCAACGTTTAGTCTTTTCGGCAAGACTGAAAGTCAGCTTAGGCTTTTCATATAAATGTAAAAATGTAGGTCTAGTGTAAAATAACTAAATGTCGAGCTCTCATAACCATCATTTATATTAGGCTTTGGCTAATTATATAGATTTTTAGCGTTTCTGATGCAGTTTTTATTTTTTTCAGGTGTCAAGTCCACGAAGTGCAATTTAGATCCCAGCAAGGGAGAGCTAAATGACCCTTGCATGTCATTATATGATGGTGTATGTGGAGGGAAGTACTGTACCTGTCCAGAGGGGAAACATGAAGACAAGAATCTGAAGATCTGTGTGCCTGGCGAGGCCCCCAAGACTAAAACTGGTGGCTCACAGGCAGGAGGAGGTGGTGGTGACCTTTTTGACCTTCCCTTTGACTATGAGCCCAACAAGCCTGCCCCTGCCCCTGGCCCTGTCCCAGCACCAGCCCCAGCCCCAGCACCTCAACCAAGACCACCTTCTCAACCCAGACCCCCACCTCAACCAGAGCAGCCTCAACCAGGCCGACCTCAACCAGGTCAACCTCAACCAGGTCAGCCTCAGCCAGGTCAATACCCAAATTACCCCGGTTACAATCCTAACCAACCCGGATATAATCCAAATCAACCAGGTCACTACCCAAATCAACCAGGTCAATACCCAAATCAACCAGGTTACAATCCTAATCAACCAGGTTATAACCCAAATCATCCTGGCCAGTACCCAAATCAACCAGGATATAACCCCAATCAGCCCGGATACAATCCAAATCAACCAGGTGTTCGTGGTCCAACTAGAGGTAGTGCTGGTAAGTAGTCATTATGCTTGTACATAAATTATACAGTATTTAATATACACAGTATATATATGTGTGTGTGTGTTTTTTCCTAATAGAATTTGCACGTTTGGACTTCAACTCATAAGCCCCGCCTTTCCAACTGTTAGTCGTCTACAGCAATGACTACCATCTCCTTAGTACCTTTTCATATTTGATTTTGAAAAATGTGGATGACTGGGACACCTACTGTTTTATCCCATTTCATTCATCTTACTCAATGTTCTTAGTAGTACAGTACAGGTGACTTCATTCGTGATTCACAATCAGGGATACCGGGTTCGATTCTTAGGCGGGGCAGAAAATGTTGAGCATGTTTCCTTTCATTAATGTCTCTATTTACCTAGAAGTACATACACACTACTGTTAGCCAACTGTTTTGTGGTTTCATCCTGAGGTCAATAGTTTGACATTTGATATAAGTATAATATAAGTATATGATATAAGATTCCAACCCCCTTCATTTTTTAACATTCACATTTAAGTGCAAAATCAATATTTTTCACCACACATAATTTTCTGCTACCACGTCTTAAATATAAGAAGGATAGTAGTGTAATCTATATTATTGTTTCTACTAATGATGGTGGTACTGTTGCAGGTGGCAATGATATAGGCGAGAAGGCTGGGGGTAGTGTAGGTGGTATTCTGGGCCTCCTCCTCATCGGCGGCCTCCTTTACTTCTGCTGTTGCCGCGGAGGGAAGCACAAGTATGTCTATTGTATAGTGGTGAAGCTTTTGTATTGTGTAAATGTATTGCTTTTTGAGAGCTCATTAGCAGTGTATAGAGCTACCTAAAGCATTGTACAGGTGTCAAGGTAATTTATATGATGCCACCCTTATGACAGGTGACTTTAATACCAATTTTACAAGACAAGATGCATACATACTTAAATTTGCTGAGCATATTCATAGGAGCTGAAAATTTACATTACCCTATCATTTATGATGAATTTGACATTAACTTTTGTTTCTGTCATGTGATGGCAAAGGTTTCATAGTGATCATTTTCTCATTGATGAGGTAATTATGGGTATAAAACTATATGTGATGGTGACAATTTTGGGGGGCATCTTACTGTCACAGCATAGCCACCTTTGGTATATCTCACTCACAAGTTGCTTCTACCAGTGATGATAACATCCTCCCTAGAACACATCTATAGGGACCAAAAAGCCAAAGCTCAACCCCCGCAAGCACAACTAGATGAGTACATCTAATTTGCAAAGTCACTGTTGCTGATCTGAATGCTGTAAGTGCCTGCATAATGATAAAATAAATAATATTAAAATTCGTCATCAAACTATTTAGATTATTTGTAATAAGTTAAGGAATTTTAAATGTTTTAACGTTGATATACAGTACATATTTGAGACATTTTTCATCCTCAAAATAGTTTCATTTGTCATTCATTAGACATAATGCATTTATAACACAGGTTATCAATACTCAGTGTACTACTTGTACTTTTGTCCTACAGACAGCCATACTAAAATGATCTACAGTAATATAAAAATAAATATTTAATGTAGTGCATGGGTATAGTGGCTATTCACTACAGCTTAGAACATTTAGAAGGTTTTTGCCTGTAACTAAATAATATATATATTTTTCTACTTTTCAGAGAAGTGATGAACAGGTTCCAGGGGTTGCCATTTATGCGTGGAGGAGGTGCACAAGCACCAGGAGGTGCTGTACAGATGCAGCAGAGTGCTTATGTTCAACAAGATCCCAACTTTGGTGCACAGCACACCTACATCCCCCCAGGCACTGAGGTACAGCCAGGCCAGTATCCACCTCAGCAGCCATACCCAGCAGGTTAGTAGGCAAAAATATAGTCTAGCCATATTACTTTAGTTTTGAACCTAAAATTTAAGTTTATGCATACTATATAATCGTTTGCTGACCAATCACCAACTATGCTTTTGCCCTGAACATAGTTCAGGACTAAAGTAAACTCAGTGTATATTAACAGAAAAACAAGCTATGCATCTTCATGAATATATCCTTGAATACTAAATAAATACTACAGGTAATTGTTACATCAGTTGTTCATAGCCGCAAGATTCTTAACAACAAAAAGCTACAAAAGCTGCAGGAACGTGCAAGCCATAAATCACTAAGATCTCATTTGACTCAACCAGGAATTTGAACCTCCACCTCCTGGGATCAACCCCTGGCATACAGGGTACTGTAACCACTCCACCAAAGATCATCTTAATGATCAATGGTGAAGTGGTTACAGTACCCTATATGCCAGGGGGAATTAATTATATACTGTATATATATCCGACACACTTGCATAAACACGCAAGTTATATGTATCTTAAAGAACTCTTCTCTGTGAAGGATTCGAACCTTAGAAAGATAGGTGCATCACACACACACTGACATAACCAGTACAGTACCAACCTGACCGTGGATGACTGTTAAAATGGGTTGAGAGCTGGGAGGTTTATCCCCAACAGTCAACCCCCTACAGCACATGCCAAGACAAGAGATACCTGATTGTTTTTGTCAAATTGGTCACTATTGGAGAAAACACGAGCCTGAATGACCTACCTGAGGGAGTGAGCTTATACATGTCAGTTTTTGCAGATGATTTAAAACTAATTAGAATTGTAACAAGTCACAGAGGAATGCATAGAATTACAGGGGGGTCTTGACAGAGAGTGGGTAGACAAGTGGCTGTTAATTAAACCCCCAATAATTGTGGATAACGAAAATGAGGAATGGAGATTTTATAACCAGGAGGAATGTACACTTGAATACACACACACAAAAAAAAAGACTTAGGAGTTACAGTATCTTGAGATCTTGAGATTATCTTGAGATGATTTCGGGGCTTGATGTACCCGTGGCCAGGTCCTCAACCAGGCCTTCTTTTTTTACACACTCCCAGGAAGCAACCCGTAGCAGCTGTCTAACTCCCAGGTACCTCTTTACTATTAGGTAACATGGGCATTAGGGTGAAAGAAACTCTGCCTATTTGTTTCCGCCTCCACACGGGATCGAACCCGGAATCTCAGGACTACAAATCCGAAGCGCTGTCCACTCAGTTGTCAGGCCCCCCTGGAGTGAATATAATTCCAACACTAATACCAGAGGCATATATAGAAACAGAATACATCAGCAGCACATGAGAAGTTAACAACCAGTAGAACAGCATTCAAAAACTTAAATAAGAAGTCCCTCACAACAATCTATATCACATATGTGTGGCCAATACTATACAGTAATAATAATTTGTTTTGTTGGGGACAGGCAGCCTGTGTATATATAATATATACTTTAGGCTTGCATCAGGATTTTCCCAAGGGTGAACTACAGTACTGAACTTCCTCAGTAGGCAACCCCACAACAGTTGCCCAATTACTGGGTACTTATTTACTGCTAGGCAAACAGAAGCATTAGGTGGAAGGAAGGAAACATGCCTAACCATTTCTGTCCCACTCAGGATTCCCAACTGTGAATTGAGAATGAACCCAACTGTATTATCAAGGTGCTGAAAAAATGTTTGAAAGTTCTTTTTTGCGAATAGCATTGGGCAGTTGAAATAATTTCGGTTTACCTAGATTTAGATGAGAGGGTGTTGGCTGCCAAAACTATCAGTCACTTCAAAACGTCATATAGCAAAGCTTATAGGGAAGATGGGACACCATGTGCATAGCTCTCATCATGTACTTATACTTTTGTTTTGCAAATGGAGTGGTAGATGGTTGGAACAGGTTAAGTGAGAAGGTGGTGGAAGCTAAAACCGTCAGTACTGTAGTTTCAAAGCATTATATGACAGAGTACTTTGAAAACGGGACACCACGAGTATAACTCTCATCCTTCAACTACACTTACGTAATTACAATTAGGTAATTATACACAATAGGATATATGTATGGTATAAAAATACTGTACTGTACAGTAAATATACAATACACAAGAATTAACAACATACTGTAAAAGTGAGAGTATTCCTCTAAATTTGCACTGGTACCAGAAGCATGGATAAGTATTATGACCATTCTCTTATTTCTTCTTTAATTTTGTTTATACTCATCTTAATGCACAAGGGTATTCAAGATTTTTGTTTGTAATTTGCTCAACAATGCACATGCTGGGAATGATTTCTTAAAATAATACATATAAAATTTGGGTACTTTGAATGCATAATTGAAAATTATTGTATACTTGCTTGAGCTCACTGCAGCATCTCTTTCTTAACTCATGCTGGGTAGGTGGCATATATCCAGCCGCTCCATATGCACCACAGCCCGGGTATGCTCCATACCCACCTGCAGGTATGTTGGAAGCTGGTGCACTATGATGATGTTTTCTAGTGATTCACTTATGGAACACAAATATTCAATTTAAATAGCATCTCAGGCATGTAATGTACGAGTTTATGAGATTTCGAATTTGACAAGATCTTTCATTTGTTGTCTAACGGGGTGAGAATAGCTTGAGCTACCTCATCCCTTTGTGTGTATTTTACCTCAATAAACTTATTTCAATTTCAATTTCATTTGTTTTTCTAAGTGGCAATGCATGACTAGAACCATCAGACTTATGCAGCAGTGGCATGCTTAACAGATTATTGTACTACTTAACTTCCATAATTCAAACAGATTGATGACATATGGCTGTACGGTATTAAAAAACCAGTGTAAATCTATGCTTGTTCTATTACTGTACTTTCATAAATGCATGTGTTATAAAAATTAAATTACTCTACAAAGTTTTTGACCCAGCCTAGTGTGCTGATTTAGAGAGCACAGTACTGTATTTTTCAATCAATCTTTTAATTTTACAGTACATAACATAGTGTATATTTTGTCTCAAAATTCATTGACTTTGAAGATATCTACCTTTTCCAAAAAAAGCTGTTTACATTATATCTTATGGTTCCAATATACAGTACTGAACAAGTTGTCGAGAAATGCATCTTGGTACAAAAGTCTACTGTGTACCTGCTTTGTCATGCTAGTGCTGCATCTCTTCAGGTGCCATCTATTGAAGATAATGATCAAATATCTAATACCTTTCCATTCATGTAATGGGATTTTGTATGGTTAATAATTACAGTAATGGTTTTTAATATAGTACTCTATACAGTAATGTATTTCTTGGGGTAAAGTTTAAGAACATTTCTGGAACTATTAAAATTTCTAAAATTTTCCCTCACATTTTCCTATTAAAATTTGTGTATATTCATGACTGCCTTCTCATGCTTGTGGAAAATGTTCTCAAAAGATATAATGTTTCACTAGCAAATGTTGTCGTTTGCTGCCATACTCCCGACAATCTTTCCACTATGGCTCACTCTTTTCTTTCATTAACTCACATGAAGCCAGAGTACTCTGCTTGCTTATAAAAAGTATTTTATAGCATTGCTAACATATAATTCTTTCTGACAGTATATTTGGCTCCTAATTAAATTTTATAATTTTCTCTACAATTTATAATAAATTAAGCATAGTTGAACTTCTATCATTATATAGTTTTATAAAATGCTTGTTTCAATGTTATTACTGATCCAACTTGCTGTAATACAATAATTCATATACTGTAACATTCCTAATGTGTGATTCTACACTACTAACACTGACAGCTAAGCCTAATTATTCCCATTTGCTCACTCCTGTATGCATAAGTCTGCTGTCATGATTGGTTTTTGACTCATTATCTTAAACTGTTAGTAGAATAAATCAAAATAATTTAAATTTTGATATGAATGAACCAACTTGTTATAAGACTTGTGATATAGAATTTTATATATATTTTATATATATAGAATTTTATATACTGTATTATAATTTTAATGTATCAAGAGTCTTTTAACAAGTTGGTTCATTCATATCAAGACTTTAATTTTATTAGTGATTGAATATTATCCAAGATTTAAACTTAAAAATGGATCCATTATCTACACATCTTTGCTTCTTACCAAATGAAAGCTAAATTAGATAAGGATGTCATCTTACATATGCATGCGCCTGAAGATAATTTCTGGTGTTGGGAACTAACATTTAAACCACTAACAGATGGCGGGCCTCCTACGCAGCCTTATCCACCACAGCCTAACCCACCTTACCCACCTCAGGCTGCACCTTATGTGGCCACTGCTCCTCCAGGTATCTCTCTCTATTTCAAGAGCTCATTTTAATGCATTAATATGATAATGAATCCTGATATAATGCAAGTTTATTCAATTGGATATCCATCCTCTTTCTCTCAGCTGAAAAAATTATGGAATGCTGAAATATCCCAAGTTGAGAAAGTTCCGATTAAGATTGCATGCTGTTCTCTCCTGCAATTTATCTACAAATATAATTATATGATTTGTTATTGTTCGTGTGTGCCTTATTTCTTTTCCTTGTGCATGTTTGTTGTATCGTGTTGGTTATAAATTTTTGTAAGAAAATTACTAGGTAGCTACTGTACTAATTGCATTGTTTTGTATTTTGTTGTTTTTCATGCAATTTTTCCCATTTTATTGTAAGTACTGTATGTCTATTATAATTTGAGGTTAACAAAGTATCTTTATTACTTTATTAGTTATAGTTATCATCTTATTTTGATTTTTAATATATTTTGTTTGAATTGATTAGTACTGCATTGTTCTCCACAACTGCATTTATATTGGTACGACTCTTTGACTTGAGCTCATCATAGCAGTATACAGTGTTCCACTAATTATCACAGAAGAAATAATACCGTATAGATTGCAGTGTTGAGAACAGTATTTGGTACTTACCTTAGGTAATGTGGCATCAACTAAACCAAAATTGTTGCACACACAAGCATGCTCAAGATTTTGTTTTTGTTAAAGCATTGTTCAGCTAGTTAAGAACATGATTTTTCAGAGAGGCCTTCTGCCTGTGTGATGATTTTTGTTGCTTCTGTGTTTCCTACAGTTCCAGGAAGATGTTCTCTGTTTACATTTTTTACTCTTTTTTTTTTAATTTCAGTCAAAGAGTTAAGTGACTTTGGTTTCAAATCTTGATGAAAATCCAACATGACGAGTGTATAATTAATCCCATTTTTTATTTATATATTTTTGACAGGAGATTCATGTTCAATGGTTCAGGATTGTGCTTTAATTTGAATCAAGATTTTTCAGACCCGTTACAGAGGCTTTTACTGTTCTGTTGGTTATGTATTTTAATTCTCAACATGTGTTAATGCAAATTGAAGATTACAACTCATTTAATCTGAAAACTACAACTGGAACAGTAATGAGTACACAGTATAGGAGATGGGCAGTTTGATAATAAATGAAATGTGATAATGGTTGTAACATTTATTTTAAAATTTGAGTTAGAAAATTGTATGTATATTGTAGTTAATAGTCAATTTTTGCCAACACAGGTTACACAGCAGATGGCCAGCAACCTCCGCCCTACACCCAGCAGTACCAGCCTAATGCCCAACCACCTCAGTAGATGCAGCCTTTAAAAAATGTCATGTACAGTATGTAGGTTTTGTGAATAATGTTTTTTTGGTGTCATTTGTCATGGGAAATACCGAGTATATTTTTTGTTTTTTGTTTTTGTTTTTAGGTACTATAATGGAATTACTGTATAATACATTACACTTTTCTATTCAATTTTCTCAGAAAGTCGAGATTTAACATTTTTGTTCATTCATTGTTACATACAAAAGTCTAATTTGCTCATTTGGACTTAATGTTGGAAAAATACAACTATATGGTCGTATTGGTGTAGACACTTGTCATTTTATACTTTTAAGTACTACTGTACTTACTGTAGAGTAGTTTGAAAGATTTATTTTGTGAAAGATTATAGTAAAAATATTATCTCTTTGTGGGCAAAATTTTCCAGTGATAAATCACTGTACTCATACGAGTATACTTCTATAAATAGGTATGTGTTGCGTGTGATATAATTTTTAACTCGTTGTATTTCTAGATATTTTCCCCATTTCTTATTTTAATGATTAAAACAGTGCTTTGTAAGCACCCAACAATTTTAAAATTAATAAAATGTCAAGTTTATAAAAAAACAAATTCTGCACAGTGATTACGTGAACAAATAAAGTGTTCATGCATGTTTTGAATGGATACTTACTTTGCTACAGTAGCATCTTATTGCTATTCAAACACTGAATAGCAATACTGAACTACTTACTTGGGGTACCAATGTTTATAAACAGATATTGAACATATGTATGGCTACAGCAATGATACATAATATTATAATGCTGTAATACATTTTAATCCTTCTAGAGTTGGTTTACAGTAATTGTAAACTGCTTTAATTCAACAATGCTCTCTTCAATAAATTAGTATACTAAATTTAAGATGGTAAATAATCAGAGTTAACTCTTCATCACATTAATAACATTATTATGCATGGTTTATAATGAAAATACTCATGAACTCATGATATACACTTAGTTGCCTCCACTTGTAGCCAATATATCCAACAGTTTACAAGTTGTAAATGATAGGCATAGAAATATTTACTTAACATTTACTGGTATAGCTGTCAAGCCAATGATATGTATTCACTTGACATATCTATACTATAAGAGTGAGTCTGTCTGTCTGTCTGTCCAGTGTTGGAGGCCAGACACCTGCGGATAGTTTCATCCAAATTTTCAGGGGAAGCAGCCTGGGGTATGGGACAGACATAGGCCAGTCGGGGTCACCAGAATTCAAGAGGGAATAGCATGCCAGGGGTACTATTCTGACCCAAACAACAATTTTTGGCACTGCCCACTGGCTACACCTATCAAAATATTTTGAAAACTAAAATTTCAAAAGAAACTTTTTCTTATAGAAATATACACCAATATTCACTGATCGTGGGGAAGTTAACATAAATATCCACCTATCCTTACTTTAGCTGTAAAAGCATAAAATAAGACTATGGTTCCACAGCTTCAGAGGCTTTTTTTTTTTTTACCAACTACTTTCCCAAAGCAAATAGATAATTATCCTATTTTGGAATAGTTCACACTGCTACGCTCCTCCCACTCATGACCACCCTCATGGTAGACAATTATATTTTATGAGATAGAGAGAGAGAGAGAGAGAGAGAGAGAGAGAGATGGGGGGATAGAGAGAGGGGCAGGCAGACAGACAAGACGACTCGAACAATGGTGGGTAACCTCTCCTAGTATGGGTGTATAGTAGCCAAGGTATAGATATGTATATCTACCTGACATAAAAGCATGCTTCATGCATTGGCTTAATTTTTCTCGGTTGATATTACAGTGTACATAATTATGTTGTATGATACAAGTATCAAAGTAACATAAGCAAATGATAAAGCTTTAGAATGCATTGTATAAAGATGTGCAGGTGTGGATATTGTGCAGCTGGTCTTTGGTTGCCCAATCCTGCTTGATTGAAGTCCTGCTTCTTCAATCTGTTTGTACAATTGTTGTTTATTCTTCTATATTTTAGTTCACTGGTTTCCTTTGGAGTAATCCAGTGCCAAAACATTTCCAGATACTTCACATGTTTTAAACAAGTGACAGAGATGGTCACTCTAAATGTCAGCATGAGGTTAATAGTTTACACTAAATTTCACATACAAAAATACACACAGTAATGCATTACAGCTTCACCAGATACTTTAAATAAAACACCACAGAATATTAATTACAAAAAATAATACTTAATATGGGTACTCACTAAACGTCCAGATGTTTCTCCACATGTGATCTTGGAATGATGTTTAGTCGAGTATAGTGGTGTTAACCGATGAAAAAGGTGTACGTTGAGGGATAAGCCGAGATGTTTAGTTTGAGATCCAAATTATCTGCTAGACCGTTGGGTTTGATGAATGAAGTTGTGCTGGATGGCAAGAATGTACCAATCATATTGCCCCAGACTAGTTCACCTTCATGAGCTGGTGTTAAGCTGGTATCAAGACATAACACCACATTGGCAAGCCATTACTATTAATATGGTCCTTCACCTTGTGTACAAAGTGTCCCATGAACTAAATATAGCTTTAAATGGACATGCACTAGACTGAGCCTTATAAATCCAAGGGAAACACCTGATCTTCCTGAAATGCTCTTGGATTTAGACTTTTCTCAATCACAAGCAATTTTAATTAGTATCAGCTGTATTCGCACAGCAAAGCAGAGCGCCTCTGTCTAAACTCAGCCACACCACATTTATCCTCATGTATAACAGTCCAACATGCACCAGTTCAAGCTTGTTCATGAACATTATAAATATGCTTGATTTGATTTCCTCAAATTCAGAGACATACTCCTCTGTGCCTTTTGCATCAGCAGAATCCTTTTCACTTTATAATATCACATGCTTAATACCATGACAAACCATAAAGTCTTTTAACCATCAATCATTAACCTTAACTCAATTCTTGCCACAACCTTCTCCTAAATTTGAATAAAAACAACATTTTGATTTGGTTGGTGTTACCACAGTTGTTTCTGAATGTCATTATGCACATGTATGGAGAATAACAGATTTCTGTATGTTGTGTACTATTCATTTAGACTTGTGTTATGAATTACCTCCTTGATTTAAGCAGTAGTTTATAATGTATTAAAAAATTACTCAACTATAAGTTCTATGTACCAAAGCATAGAGAAATTTTGCCAAATACTGAAGTCTTCTCATACTTAAGTATTTATCTTCATGTTTACACATTCTCTGACCATAAGATAATGGTAGAACCCTTACCTGATGGAAGTCCTGAATATGCCACAGCTTTGAATATATCAATTTCCAGTTGCACATCCTTACCCATCTTATTACAAAGGCAATTCTGTTAAAGAAATAATAATTTAATATTTTTATAAATTAAAACTAGTGTGAAAGTGAATATAGTTTAAGGAATCACCGATTTCACAATATTTGTTGCTATTCCTGAATTCAATATGCTTTTCTTTCTTAGCAAGGTTTGGTACTCCAGCAGATACTAGGCATTATTTTTTAGACATAACATGCAGTGTTGTGACGGTAGAAACGTAACATTTAAATGACATTATGGATATCATTTCTTGTGTGATTGCAGTTAAACTAATTTCTTAAATCTGTATCCCGTCCATTTAATTTAATAAAGGAATTTTTGCCTTGTACTCATTTCATAATCACCAAATTCAAAGGATTTTGGGGTAGAGATGCATTTAGTGTAATAAAATGGCCCATATGTGGAACATCTCCCAGCAAGCCAGAAAGCATCACAAATCTCATTTTTATATGAAAAGATATGGAAAGTTTTAACAACCTAGAAATCATCAGAATAGGCAAACTACATAGAGTATTTCTTAACTGTAAAAGAAGGTACTGTATGTACAACTTAATCACTAACATTTGTACTTTCAAAACTCACTGTACCTTCTTGTTTATGAATAAATATAAGTAAATGGAACAGCCCAGATCACCAAAGGTCCCCTTCCAACTGGCCCTCTCGCTCCTCGCTCATGAGGTACTCCACTTACAACATTTTCCCACTCGGACTCAAGTCATCTACTCTGCAGACGACCTGTGACAGCCAACCTTTTGAGCACTGCTTCAAAGTATAGTCTGTGAAAGTTAGAGCTGCTGAAGACCATCAGGTAAAGTCAAGTAAACACAACACAAATTATCATTACACTGATGAGTAATTACCAAAAGAGTGCTGGGAAGACGGGACACCACGAGCGTAGCTCTCATCCTGTAACTACACTTAGGTAATTATACTTAGGTAATTACCATGCTTCTCTTATTTTTGCACTTGGCATAAATGAAGACGGTGTATTGGAATAACTACTTTTATTACAGAAATGCACAAATATATCAGTCAGAGGAAAAGACTAAATAAATTTTAAAGACTACAGAGAGTGATCTACTATGTTTACAAGAATAATAATTTCTTTACATGAACATAGGTAAATATTTAATTACAACTTTTATTACAGAACAAAACAGCTTACACAATTGAGAGACTAGCTCGTATACAGAAACAGAGCAGCTGATGAGCAATGAATAACCTAACTCGACAAACCTTGACTTAAATACTATTAACTTCATATAGCAGGATACAGTATGTTTGAATACTAAACAGCAGTATGTACCTTGGGTGGGGTGTAGCTGTGAATGGGTACTCATGTGCTGTATCCCCACTTGTGGAATAATTCTTTACTATTATTAGAGACAATATACAGCACTGAATACCCATTGTAACAAATACAGTAAATGCCCAGGTAAACACACAAAGTGGTGTGCATCATGCATCCACTATGTTCATTTAACAAAAAATTAATTTGTCAAATACCTGTACAATTTTCTTCTTGAGTGATACTGAGCTAATGCTTTTGGGCTAAAAATTATCTTGATACTGTATACCGTATTGGTTTCAGTCCTTTAATCGGTCTTTATACTGAAAGTGGATTTAATTTGAAGATTATATACATTTTAGAGCTCATTCTGTGTGCTCATCACATCAGTTAACTACTGTTCTTGCTAATCTATGTTTCATAAAAAGATGGCATGATTACTGCATCTTACAGTGCCTCAAGTTACAGGGAATAACCCAATAATGTAATTATATAATTTTAATAACAATGTACAGTATAAAAGAATTAAAATATCTTGAATTTTATTTCACATTTGTGAAGTATCAACACAAAATAATGTGTATCTGCGCAGCATGCATGCAATCATGACTGGGAAGGTCTCTATCACACACAAGTGTGAAACAAGATAATAAAGAAGTACAGTATTCCTTTGAAAATCTTATCCCCATTTCTAAAAAATTACACTTTATTTATTACCAAATCTTCTGGAGTTTTATTAGAGAATGATACAGTACATTTGTTGTCATTTAGATACACAATATAAACATTAATTTGTTTATTTACCACTTTTGTAGCACTTGGTAACCCAGAGGCAGTAAAGTGAAGTTATATTACTGTGCCATGCTGTCTGTTAAAATGTTTGCCGTCACCCTGAGCTGGCATAGAAGTCCTCAGTGCCCATGGTTAGTGACATTTGGCTACAAACTATACTGTAGACCACCATCAGCCAGCCACAATGCTGTGTAAACCACTGATACACAGCATCAACCAAATCTTCTCATTTGTATTTAAATGTTCTTCCCTTTTACCGAGACTCCTCTGCTGTTTATGCGAGGAACAGTACTATAACATAACATTCTCCTCTGCCAAGTGCTTCCCTTCCCAGCTATGATCACATTTCTCTAATAATTCTGCCTCCTTAAAAATTGGTGATTAAACTGTACACACTTGGTTTTGGGAAGTCTTAAAAGTAACACAACATACAGTGAATTCAAGTTAGATGAAGTCAGTCTGTCTCAAAGACTTAAAACTAGTGACAGACTTATACAATGAATTTTGTTGTTGTAATTGAGTTAACAATTACTGTATAAACTATAACATTAGCAATAGAGTAAGGTGGTGATAATGAGAAATTAGATTGATGGCATTATATTTTTACATATACTTATTTCTGACAAGATGTTCAAGGGTTTCATTACATCCACCTAAGAAGTTTTGAATCAGGATTAGTATTGAGGAAGAAGACTTTTATAAGTTTAAATAAGCAGAAGAGAATGTATGGAATGCGTGTATATTTAGCATGTTTAGGGGTGTAAACAAAGATAGTCGTCTCCCTGGGGCTAGTTGCTTGAAACCTATCTTATCATTGGTGCCTCAGATTGGTCAGGTGATTGGTCAAGTCTTAAAAAAAGCCAATCTGTTAATAACAAAGCAGTATAAATCTATTGTAGCATAAAACATTATATTTTGATATGTAGGCCTCTAAAATATAGCACTTATCAAATCACTTTTACTTGTCTACATATAACATTACTTTACACTGAAAATGCCATACAGAACTGAACATCTTATGGATATTTAAGATCCAATCACAAGATTTTATGTAAAATTAATTAAAATATGCACATTTTAAATGTTTACAACAGGGTCATCAACTACACATACACATACTCTACTGTGATCAAATAGCAAAACACAAGGAGGAAATCTATAGATAAGTAGTCTTATGTTAAGGCTGCTGTCAATATAGTATATCTACACTAATATCCACATGGTTTAATAAAATACTGCTGAGAAGTAAGTGTCAGTTTTCATTAATATCATGTCTAGTATTTTGTACTTGGTCTTATTAAAATAAATGCAAATAGCGTACTCTTTCCTTTTTCAAACTTCAAAAAAGAAAGTTATAGAAGTCTAGTACATTAAATCAATTCTATTACAGTACTTTATGTTCATTCATCAGCAACTGCGCTTTAATTTCCACCAGTTCATCCCTAAGGGATGAACTGTAAAAAATTTAACATTGCAAAAACAGCAAGTGGAAAGACATTGAAGCTTACATGATAAATCTCTATTATAGTGTTGGTAGTGTTCACACACAAGCTCAACCTCCTGAATGGCTGATGGATATTGTTTGCAATGGCCAAGGTAGGCACATGAAGCCAGTGGCTTGTGAAGGCTTCCCATTCAACTTAACAGTGTTCTCCAGGTCAATTTTGAACTGCAGTACTGTCCTAGCTCTGGCAGTTTCAGCAGCTAAGCTGATCCACTGACTATTACCCTTTGGGTGAGAACTTTGATGTCAATTCAGTTTTGTGACTTGGCAAGCTTTAAATTACTTTATGTACCTTCATTACATAAAAAATCCTGTACAAAACATGCAGTACAAATAAATTATGATCCAGATATACAAAATTTCCTTTAACGAGTAACATTATTAATGACATATCTGTAGTTTTATAATACTGAAATGTTAATTCATATGGTTATACAGTATCTAAATAAATATAATCAAACATAACACAGCTGTCAATGATCAGGCAGCAAAATGCCTGAAGTCATTTTTTTAATTTACTGTATGCTAATCTTTAATCTCTTACGAATGATACCTTGAATTATATTTCATAATTCTTTACTCAAATACATTTTCAGTTTTCAACATTAGTTGATGGAAATGAGGTAACTACTGTATCAAATAGAGGATAAAATTAATGGCCGAGACCACTGTTACCCCCCCCCCCCCACCTCAATTAAAAAAAACGCTACTTACACCATGTCATGATCCGAGAGAATATCAGGAAAGCCTAGTGTATTTCACACTATTGTAGAGAAGCCACGGGCTCTGGCTCAAGAAGGAATGAGGAGAATGGGCAGATGGGGTGGAGAGTTTAAAGATGGAGTGAGGGTGAGAAGATAGGCATAGGGGAGGGGGTAGAGTAATGGGATGCAAGGCAGGGATGGGGAGGAAAGGAATAGAAACAATAGGTAGTGAGCATAAGGAGGACTACATTTCACAGTGCTCTTTCAGATTCATTAGAATAAAGGTAACTTCAGAAGGCCTATTGGCCCATACAAGGCAGCTCCTGTTTATAACCACCCAATCCCACTCATATACATGTCCAACCCACACTTGAAACAATTGAGGGACCCCACCTCCACTATGTTCCACAAATCAACAACCCAGTTACTGAACCAGAATTTAGCCAGGTCTTTCCTAAATCTAAACTCTATTATTTTCAAAGAAATAAGAACTGTAAGAAGGACCTAACAACTTTACAGACCACACAATTCCATTCTTATTTTGCAGGTATCTGGGAGACTACAAATGACTGGGGTTGCTGTGCCTACTCTGGGCTCCATAATTGTACTTAGATACCTCATGAATTCTTGATGACTATTGTACATATTGCAGAATAAAGGAGCAAATCTGTATGTTTAGTACTGTATTGTCCAGCTTGGAAGGAGGTATTGTACATGAAACCTATCTAGAACAAATATAAAAGCTATATGGATGGATTTATACAAACATGTACAGTAATTGCTTTTTATGATCAAGTACTGTATATGATAACTAACAATGCGATTAAAGTAAAATTGACCTAATAAAATTTAATGATAGATAATGTAATATGTATAAAACATAAAATGAGTATAACAAATAAAAATGTATATTATTAGAAACAATCAATACTGAATAATGACTAACACCCCCAATCCCTCCACATATGCTCTGCACATGTACCGTAACTTCATTAAATTCTTTTCAGTATTAATACTGTAATAATAATTACACGAGTGTGGGTTTTTATCCTATGTTATGTCTATGAGAAGACTTATTATTAATAATAATAATAGCAATAATAATAATAATAATAATACAGTAGCAATAATAATACTGTAGTATATTTATATAAAAAAATACATTTGATAATTGAGTGGAGAATTCATAGATAAAAATATAAATTATATAAAGCCACTGATATGCCAGGCATTTCAGGAATAACGTAAATATAATTATTTATAAATACTGTATAATGGGGTAACAATGTTAAATGAGAAGGTAATGTATTTGAATTATAAGGATGATTTAGCAAGTGATTAAAAAAAAATTCAGTATTATTTAGAAACTAGTTTTAGCAACAGTACATAGTACTGTAGTTAGCTCACAAAATATTGGTCTCGGGTTCGATTTCTTGGCAGGAAAATAAGCTTATGAAAGTTTTCTTACATTTGATGCCTTTATTCACCTAAGTTAGTAGACTGTAGCAAGTTGCATTCAGGGATATGCCAGTCATTGGCTAAGCAAACCTCACTAGGCATAGCAGACTTCCTTCCTTCAACACCAGGAAACCACACGTCCTGTCTTGAACACAAAATTTCTAAGCAACAACATGTTTTCCTAAGCAACAATAAACACTACACTTCTTATTTCAGCCATTTCTCAAAGTCTCATAAAAAAAAAACATTTCCAACAATGAATCTGTAAGATTTTTTTTTATTAATGCCAGGGGTGAGGGCCTTGAAACCAGTGCCACATGAAAATGCTACACAGTTGCCTAATACATATGCAGTGTGCATGAACATGGGTGGGGCCTGTGGTGGGTTATGTGGAAGGTCATCAGATGGTGTATGAAATATCTGCTCCCTCAAATGATTGGTGACTCTTTTCACTTGTTGAACCAAAAATTTTTCCGTGGTGCTGATGGCATGGTTTGTCAACTCTCAATACTAGACAACCGATTACCTGTTTTAGTAGTGGTGATGGTCAAGTGCATTTATTTGTATTTGCAACTTTTATAATTTACTTGCCAATTACATAGAACTTAAGGTCTACCTTTCATTAGTGTCATTTGTATTTACTTTACATAAATCTACATATATGTCATGTCATAATTGTAATTAACAGTCATATGAGAAAGATAAAAGTTTAAGCTTGGGACAAAAGGAACCAGAATATATGTTAACAATTACTGGTGCAAAAAATTTACTTTGCTGATATTCATCTGAACAAATTAATAGATTTGCACTTAACCAGCCTAGCAGAAGCAGCAAATGATTTATCAGTACTCATCATTTGCAAACTCTGCAAATTCATTAGATTTACTCAAAAATAGGGAGATGCGTCAGGCTGCGAGCAGCCGTGTCCAACAGCCTGGTTGATCAGACCGGCAACCAGGAGGCCTGGTCGACGACCAGGCCGCGGGGACGCTAAGCCCCGGAAGCACCTCAAGGTAACCTCAAGGTATGCTAGAAATTCTTCTCCTACAGATATTCTATTGGCAACAAGCAATCAAAATAGAGCTAATGTGTACAACTGAAAAATATGTCTTTCAAACAATTACTTCGTATAAAATATGGTTTTGGATTTCATTCACCTGGGCACTAGAAGCCTTGAACACTTAACCTCCTGCTTGGGAGACAAGCACCCTACCACCTGAGCTATGAGCTAGCCACAATAGAGGAGGATTCCAGAGGCACCAAACTGCACCCCAGACTGGAACTTTATGCCTTCTACGGGCTGCCACTTGAGCACAAGAGAATTAGGTCATCCACACCCGAGTCGTGTAACATCTCTCCCGTTCGGGAGACAAGCTTGTGAATACAAATTTAAGTATGAGACAACTAAACCAAAACTACAGGTGCCCACGAGTGCACACAACCAGGAACCTGTATGGCCTTAGTTAAGAGACCAAAGATGAAAAATGACATCTTGTGTTATAACTTATTGTTTACAAATATGGGGATTGCTGTGAAATATATGGTGATAATTATAACAACATAGTGCATGTGCTAAAAAAAAATATATAACCTACTGAATGTACATTAAATAATAACACAGTAAAATATATTTACTATAATTTTATACACTTTTGGTGTAACTACAACAGGTATTTGACTTTTGAACTATGTGTGAGGTATGAAGTTGGCAGGTCATAGCTTTGGCTTCTAACACGAAAACAGCACCTCTATTTATACTAGTCCTAAGCCTTATGCTGTAAAGTACAGTATACTAAGTTTTAGGTTTTCAGAACATTCTCTGGATGCGTCGTGTATACTAATGTCACAGCAGCTGAATTTGTAATGCCCCTTGCATATCATCAATGATAACTATCTTGGGAAGTTGTGGGGTCAAGCAAAAAGAGCACAGTAAGCTACATGTAGGAGTTTTGCATTACGCTTAATTAATACAAGACATTTTCCTGTATTATAAATGATGAAACAAATGATATCTTGTAACTGGCTATAAATTGACAATTCCTTTATACAATAATCGTACCTTTCCTAACACGGGCAATATAAATTTTCCCTAGGGTAATACTTTTATATGGAAGAAATTTGGTAAATAAATAGCATCACTTTTCAATCTTACATTTTTCCCCATGAGCAACATCTGAAAAAAAATTGCATCAGTAAATAAATGCTTAAGTTTTCATGACAATTATTGGATCTGTCAACATAAATACTTTTCCTCCTCTCAGCATTGTGGTAGGAAATGGAACTGAACAAATTTAAAGAACAGCATTAGAAGACAAAGACTGAACAACAGAAACTAGTTAAGTAAACCTAGAAAGTAAAATGCTAAGTATTTTCATGTGGATCACCTGCAGTTCACTAATAAACCAAGACCCCCGCAGTAAAGAAGTGACCAAGAGGACAACTTTTCCAAGCTTCTAAGTCTAAGCGTAAGTCTATAAGAGACCACCTTGTTAGAGCAGCTGTGTAGGTAGATCATCTCAACCAAACTGGGGGAGAGGACCAGCCCCAGGTTACAGTTCAAAGAAATGAAACTTACAGCCCCTAACCTAACCTGACACAGGTTTGGTGTGCGACCTGCGTGGAGGCGGAGTATGCAGAGTGGTTAGGAGGGGCCTACAAGTACAAGTGACCAAGAGGACAACTTTTCCAAGCTTCATGGTCAAGAAACCTTACTCTAGGCACCTATAGCTATCTCTTCTAATTTCAGATGGTATAAAATATTTGATATTTTGGCACAATATACTTCTAAATGGCAAATACTGTATATGAACACATTAGTCTTATATATTAATTACTATTTAATACCTTTGAAGATTCATCATTTTAGTTCAATATACTATTTTGACTAGTAAAATGCTGTTTGAGCCATCACTCTACTCAAATACTGTATCCACAGTTTTCTAAAATACAATACGCATACCTCCACAAATCCAGAGTGTGATGGTATTGGTCTATGTATAAATGCTGCATCACTACATATACAAAACTATCTTTTCTCATAAATCAGCCCATCCTCCTGTTTTGGTAGTACTTATAGTGACAATGAGGACCATAGTACTTATACCAATGTTTGACACAATCAGAAAGTAGAAAATCGGACATATTGAATTTGGACAGACTGGAAAAGAATTTCCATTTAGGTTGCAAAAACTAAACTAAACTAACTTGACCTAACCTTTCTAGGGGCTAATACACACAATCTGAGGCCTAATATAGTACATGTGTGTGTGTGCTATACTAGGCCTAGGAAAATTTCAGTTTGATTTTTAGTTAATTTTTTCAAACTATAAAGTGTATAGTACAAAATTCTACTAATTGCTTAGTATGTCAATGTTTGTACTATGGTGCACATGGTTACAAAAACCACTATCTAAGTAGGAGGATGGGTTGGATAAATATGCAATGCTTGTTTATAATTTTTGAAATTTTCAATATCATAAAAACTTTCTTTAGATATTACTGATACTGTACTACAATATGTCTATGAATTCATAAAAAGAAAGTCTCTAAATATGCTATCCTAAAGGATATTTGTCTTTACTTTATTCTTTGGCAGTTACATTTTAAAAAGGACATCTCCTCAATCACATAAATAGAAGGCCTTTTATGTTCATTTCATTAAGTTATATTCACAATAACACTTGTATATTAGCTTAATATCCGGTTACTGATTTTTCTACTAAATAAATATGGCTGCAATCACATAATATTCTCATTAAATTTTAAAATTAACTACAATTTAGAGATTCCACATCTTCCTCCAACAGATCTACACCAAAAGGTAACATGTAACATCTTTTTTTCAAAGGTGTGATAATAAATCATCTAAATTAAAGAAGTACTAATTTCACTAAAAAAGATTATATACAAACACTTGAAAGTATTCTTAGAGCATTTTGGTGGAAAAGCAAGGCTCCTTCTTAATACCCTGTATAAATTTGGATCCTTTAGCCAGCCCCTGAGGTCCTTTGCGTATTGATGGGTCTTGTCCACGAGCCAAACCAGATGGTCCCCGTAGGAGTGCGCGCTTCGGGCCTTGAGCCAGACTTTTACTGTGACCAGAAGCATTGTCTGGGTTAGGGCCATGCCAGGCTTGGTAATCTGACCTGTAAACAAAAAAAGTTGTCAACAAATATGGAGTTACAATATTTGTTTTTGTGGGAAGGGGGTGAATAGAGTAAAGGAGAGAGGTACAGGTGAAATAAGCATGAGGTTACCATGACCACACACAAAAGATATAGTACACTAGTCATATGAACCATAAAAAGAAAATGGTTTTGCATGATTCATGCAACAAAGCATGATTTTGGATTGCAACACAAACCTGTGCTTATCAGACAAATGTGACATGATGACTGGTGTCGGTGTGTACGAAGATGTATCAAGTAGAACAAGAAACTTCAACTTATTGATATCTCGGTGCTAAATGCATATAATATGTATATGGTGAAGACTTTTATGAAAACATCCATACATTAATTCAGTGGCACTGATGTCACAACAGCTGATTTCTAAATATGGTAACTTTACCATAATCTTCCAGACAGAGACAGGCCCAGTACATCCAACATTCGATTTACCACAGACTGCTAGGCCAGGAGCATCATTCATGACAGAATGATCATGAGATCTTCAAGAGGAAACTACTGTAGATTGTTTCCTTCAAGGAGTGCCGGACCAATCGGGCTGTGGTGGGTATGTGGGCCTGCAGGCCGCTCCAAGCAACAGCCTGGTGGACCAAACTCTCACAAGTCAAGTCTGGCCTCGGGCCGGGCTTGGGGAGTAGAAGAACTTCCAGAACCCCATCAACCAGGTATCAACCAGGTATGACACTATATTGAGAACATTCCACCAGTTGGAAAGCAAGCTAAGGTGCAGAGTGAAAACTGTATGTATAGGAACACTGACCATCATCAATAACAGAGGAGAAAGCTAGTAAACACAGTTGAAAGAAATATACCATTTTTCTGTGCATGATTAACCATTTTATGGATTATTATACATTGAATAAGTTCAGAAAACTATAAATAAGTGATAAACATGTAGTGTTTTACATAGTATTCCAATGTAAAATTAACAGTAAAAACATGTACTGGTATTTGTGAAATACAGTACATATATTTTAGTACTGTACTATATTTGTAAATGTATTAATAGTGAAAACAATGTGATAAGTAACTTTTAGGTGCATCCATATGTATCATTTGCAGAAAGAAAAAATTAGAATCGGTTAAAAATTGTAAGACATGTTGTTGAGTATCTCCCAGCTATCACAAGCCATCTGCTAAGCACCACCAGTGCCTCCTTCCATAAAAATTCTGCAATTTTGCCAAGCCATCACAGCTAAACCTCAGCACATACAACAAATAATTTTTGTTGTGATTTTTGTACTCTTGTGGATAGCTGTAAATCACTTACGTGAAGTGCAAGAGGTTAATTTGTAAGGCAGATCAATCGCTAATTAATTCCACCAAGGTAACATGTGGGATGTGTGGTAGTGACCGCCTTCCCAAACCCTCTGCCTACTGTGCTGCCACCTGGTGGTGGTTGGGGAAGTCTGATGTTGGCAGCGTTTCAATTGTAACACGTTTGCTTGGTAGCCTATTATTGCCAAAAAGATTTTGGAGGGAGCTCTGAAATATTTCTGTGGGTTATAGTGGATATTCGGCTCAGTTGTGCGATTGTTCTCCATGAGCTCATGGCTCCTTGTGGCCATTGAGCAAGAGAAGTCACCCAAAGCCTATCATGACAGCTTCTGGAGAGTTTTGGAGCACCATACTGACAGACTACAGAGGTCGCTACTCAGAAATAGTGCAGCATATGCTGTAAAAGCCACAAATGTTATAGTAAACATTTGCGAGTTTGATGGCAGCTTGATTGTATAATTTATTAGGCATCCAGCACAATGCTCGTCTGTACTTAAGACTTATTATTTTAAGTTAACAATAATGAAAATTATTCTATACATGAACTCCTTTATGTACTAATCGTTAAAATCAAAATGGATGTATATACTGTCTATTGGTAAGGATATATATATATAGACCTATAATTACAATGATAAAATCTTGCATTCTAAACAAAATTACTTTGTAGTTTTTTCTTAATTTTATATCATTTGGAAACTGTATACTCTAGCAAGCAAACACTGTAATGCAACTTACAGCAAGAGGCACTCCGAGGGTCCCTTGTGTAAACTGGTGTTGGGACCACTTGGATGTGTTCGCTGCTCACTGCGAAAACTGAGGTCTTCATCGGTACTTGTACCTTGTGACACACTGAAATCATAAGCAGCAATGTATTTATGCTAAACACTTTACACACATTTTAAGTTGTACCTAATTACTTATTATTCCGCTTTCCACTTCCATAAAGTAGGGAGGCATCAGCCCGGCAGAACAGAGCATAACATATGAAAAGGATAATAAAGTATTGTATTGAAAAAGACACTCATTCAGTCTCCATATCTTCCATACTATATATATATACTTCTAGCCATCACAATCTAGCAACAACCACAGCAGCATTATACCAGTTCATTCATTAGGTGTACAGTGCTTCCAGCAAGTTACTTAAATATATAAAAAAATCAGTCATTCCTCCTCAAACTGACACCACCTGGTCGAGGACCGGGCTGCAGGGCCACTAAAAAATGCCCCGAAATCATCTCAAGATAACCTTGCCATATTTCTCACCATTTGAAACTAAACCTAAAACCCAAGTCTGAGAGGAAAAAGGAGACCCACCTCTTCATAGCCCCCCTCCCCACTCCCCTCAATGTCCTGAAAGAAAGTACCACCAAGTCTGCCATCTATAGGAAAGTAATGGGCCAAGGATTTGGTGTATTTGCCAACTCCTCTTCTGGTATAAACTCGTCTGACCAACTGTTCTACCACAAGAGTCTATAGGACAATTATAGGACAGTGATTCTCAACCTCTTTTACATGCTGGAACTACTAAATTATATTTTCATATGAGAATGAAATGCAATAGTGCACTAATCAATGAAAATAATAACCCAATATCTAAAGAACACAAGAAAACATCGAATGAATATTTCGGTCCCAAACTGGGACAGAAATATTCAGTCGATGATTTCCTCGAGTTTTCAAAGCAGCGGGTTATTTTTATATTTTCTTATATTAAGAAACCCTTAACCTATATTGTCACAAGTAAATCAGCACTTTACATTTTTATGTAGTCTTCCTTCCTGCTCAAGGTGCCACGTAGAGCAAGAGAAGGTACCGAGGAGCTTAGCTTTGAAATAGCATGTAAAGTGTATTTAGGTTAGGGTACTTGATTTAATGGATCCTTGTTTTGTTTAGTGATTTAGTTTTACAAAATATTACATAAAAGGTAAAGGTGGAATAATCAAATCTTATCCTCTGCCTCCAGCCAGTCCCCATCTAGCAGCAGAGAAGAACCCAAACTCAAAGACAAAGCTGGCAAAAGAACTCAATTCAACAGTATAATCCTAACCCAGGTGTCAGGAGCCCCTCAAGAGAGATTCACAAGCTTTTCTGGGAAGGTAAGAGGTGACCATCGCCCATGCACATAGTGAAGGAGCCAACAGCTTTAGTAAGAACTATGGTCTATCATGCATAACCTCAAAATATGCATAAAATGAGCCACTGGCCTCAAACACATCAGACATCCCAACTTCAATGGACAACAGGCAAAACTGTTACTATGCCACAGCCAGAAAAGGTGGCTGGGGATGCTAACATGACCCATATAGAAGAGCAAGCAGCTCCCTTTCTCTCATGAGGGTCAAACCCTCAGGTTGACCTTGGCAGGAGCATAAAATCACCTAAGAGGAGAAGGCTCACAAACTTCACACCAGCAGAAGCCTGACTGTCAGTACCACCAATACTTTAGTGCTCTGGCTAACAAATGTAATCTGATGGAGACTGCCAAATACTGTCCAATGGAATGACAGCTCAAGCACAACTCTGGTTCAGACCTGATATGTAGATCATTTTCACCTAAGGGTTAAAATGGAAATGTTGGAGCATTTACTATGTAGATTAAGCCAAAAATTGATAAGCCAAAAAAAATAATTGAATGTGAAGAAGTTTGAGCCCATCATGGTTCATCCGGGGTGCTCCTTAAATGGAA
The DNA here is from genome assembly GCF_040958095.1 of Procambarus clarkii. NCBI lineage: Eukaryota > Metazoa > Arthropoda > Malacostraca > Decapoda > Cambaridae > Procambarus > Procambarus clarkii. The sequence goes on along the minus strand of NC_091202.1, from coordinate 26,896,765 downwards.
TATTTCACAGGTTTCTAAAACAAATTTTCTTACGTTTGAGCAGCAGTCCAAGCAGTGTTAATTCTTGTTCTCGGTAATGTTGGTCTTGCAGGTTTTACTCCATCTCTTCTGGACAAAGGAGGAGATCCAATCAGACTCAGAGTCACCGTTTTGCTCTCAGCACGTCTGTTGGAATCAAAAGATATACTGTACTGAATACTGTAGTTAAGTAAAAACATTTAAACGTTAACATTATGCAGTATAGTAATAATACCCATATGACTTTGTACACACAAATTTACTGAAAACTTAAAATACAGTACAGTATGTTGATTTAATTTAAATACAATTAATATTTAATGTTTTAAAAATGTGTACTCACATTGAAGCAAAGTAATGAAACTTATTCATTTCCTCTGGAGAATACCCATATACAGTACCTTGACATTTTAGGAGTGATGGTTGCCAGTGCCTCTTGTGTTTTACGGTCAGATTCAGCCATGTTGTTGAGAACTTGTCGAGCTCGTATCTCGTCGTAGAAAACCGACTGTAGGGCCATTGTCACTATTGTCGGTGTTAATGCTGGATACTCAACTGTCAGCTGGTTACGCACTGAAATATTTGAGAAGACTCTTGCAATGTATGTAAATAAAACACACACACACACAGCTACAAGGAGAGGGTTAGAGGCATTAAATTTGCCAAAGCTGGAAGATAAAAGAAAAAGAGGCAGTATGTTCACTATGTACAAAACAGTAACAAAATTGATAAAGCAGGATTCTAGAGACCTGTAACTTCAAGAACGAGAGGTCATAGATTTAAGCTAACTAAACAAAGCTGCCCACAAAAAAGCATGTGAACCAATACAGACCACTGCTGGGTTTGAAGAGAATGAAGCCCCAAAATTGGTAAACTCCCGCAACAATGTAAATAAATTACTAAATTTCTCAAAACAAGTGCTATCTTATTTACTTTATCTCCATCCCCCATCAGGGAGGATGGGGGAAGGGCCCAAACTCCTGGTCCCTCTGGACTACTACAGATCTGGAGCAGATGCACAAATGATCCCTCCAGCCTATGACTTGGAAGGGAGGGAGCGAATCAGGAAGCCACGGGGGGGGGGGGGGCTCGCCCAGAAAAAGGAAAAGTCATTATATTCAATGCTGATTTTCTGGGAATAGCCTCTTGTGGCTCCTTGAAATTAACTACCCACAAAGAAGAAAGAGGGATTTCCCAGGGAGGAGGAGGAGAACCACAGGCAGTCAGAATGAAGATGAGACACCAGGCAGAGACATGACCCAATGCGACACAGGCTTGATCAGGCCAGGGAACATTCACAAAATACTGGGCCGCCAGAATCCTCTGTTAGACCACCAAAATCCCTGCACCGAATAACAGCCCAGGACATTAGCAAAACCTGCTGCAAGAACAGCACCTTTTTTATCATCATGGGAATGAGGGCTGGTGGCTGGACTTGACACTAAAACAACTTAAAAAACACAAGCCTTGGAACAAGGAACCATTGAAACAGGATCCACCCACAAAGCGTCCACTAAGGCAGAATTGGTGGGTATGAAGGTAGCTTCTGAGGCTTGCCACTGGGCTAGGGTGCATAATGCACCCTAGCAGAACAAACCAAGGATCAAACCAAGGATCAACAATCAAGAGCCACCTCCAGAAGCCGTCCCCCCCCCAACTGATTCTTCATAAGAATAGGAGACTGCTGCAAACAAAGTACCCACCAGGACAAAACAAGCAAAAACCATGCCTCCGGAAAAGAGCATGAAACTGCATCAGCCGAGGCAAGATCCCACAAGAACAGTTTTAAAATAATCTCAGACCAAAGGGGAAGCTGTAAACCAAGAAGAAGAAAGGCGAGAACACTGTCTAAGGACCAAGAGGCTTAGGTGGTGAATGAGTGGGATGGAGAAGGAACAATGCTAGCGAGACAGCTTCTGAAATGGAGCCAAGGAAGTATCAATGCGGAATGCTACCAACAGCAGCTCCGCCAGCACTGTACAATAAGAGACAACAGCATTCGGCACGAGATGATGATCTCGTACGGAATTGACAGTAATCGACTAAATTTATAAGGTGAAAATGCTGGAAATCTGCAATAGAGAACAAAAGGCCCTAGATCCATGTTAGAAAACAAAGATACCAAAAATATATGAAAATTCTCCTTTGTTAACAGTGGTAGACTATTGGACAAATTTAAAGATGAAAACAGTGTAAGCCCAAACCATCAGAAGATTTGAAATGACATATGACAGATCATAGGGAATATGAGTCGGCTCTGAACCTCAAACTATACATGGCTAATTATGCAAGATAACAATACAACACATGCAACCACCACAAAACACCCCCCAAAAAGAATAAATAACACACATTGAAGCAAGAAACATAACCAATTTCCTTACCTCGCCCCAGACTTGAAATAACTGAACAATATTTTTAAACTAAGAAAATTTAGGGCAAACCTTTCTTCTTATGTTTTTCACTCAAATTCTTTGGTCGAGAGGGCCCAGGCGAAGGTTTTGGCGGAGCTTTGTTCTCTTTACTCTCCGCCCTATCCTTCAGCTTGGGTGGAGATAATACCGTTTCTTTCATATCATGGCCCATCAGGATCATCTTTTCTGAGGCATCTTTAACATTGTAGTTACACTGGGTCAAAACATCCAATATGACTGTAGGCTCAACCTTTGGAAATATTCCCTTTAGGTACCTGCAACAATATTTAAGATATTATGCACAATATAAGAGAGATTAACAAAATCACATATTATATATTAATCTAATAAACATTTTAAATACTGGAAAAAATTATTATAATATGTAACTACAAGTTTTACTATTCAATGATGATCTATGGAAAATGCTACAGGCATTACTGTAGTTCCAAAAGAAATTTAATAAACAATCAACTGTATTAAGTACTGTACTGTATTCCTCTAAATATTTTTACACTTAGATTCATTTAAAGTAATGATATTGAATAACAAACAAAGAGTGTCAGTATTCAGTACTGTATTGAGAGTAAATATAAATGACAATTGAGGATATCTTGGCCCATTGAAAATGCTCAAACACCCTTTGTCAAATTTGTCTTCCAGCCCACCTGGAGGAGCACATACTAAGATGCTCTGTACTACTTGACCTGTTCATAATAAAATACCCCCCCTCTCTCTCTGTCTCCAGATAAGAATCCTAGATTTTCCATGGATTCTAACTAATGTACTGTACAGTGCAATGTGAAAAAGTACAAATTTACATGATATCCAAATCACACATCAGAAAATGAAGAAACTATGACATTTCAGTCTGTCCTGGTCAATTATCAACTCGTGGTCCATTATCAGGGACTTGATGTTTCAGAACAAATTGAAATGTCTATTTTTAATTTTCTGATGTGCAGTTTGGATATCATATCTTCTGCCACGTCGTTGTGACTCAACGTCTCTAAAAATGTACATGTTAAGCACATTAATACATCTTCTAAAGACAACCATTCCTAGTTTCATACACATATCCCCTAACATCACACACGCGCTTCCCGCTGTATCTCAATTGCTCTGATTTTCAACTTATAAAACTTATGAGTGTCAGAAGCTGGTGTTGAATATGTACACAAATGTCATTTTTTTAATCTCTCTAGACCAGGGTCTCTGGAAAGAAATTAAAAATTTTCCATAACAATCATAAGATACATTTCAAAGTTTCTCAAAAGCTGCAGAAACATAACCATACGAGCAAAAAAATTCAATGCTCACAAAAATATTATCATGAATAGCATGTCATTCTATACAAACAAAGAATGTTAAACACATGACACATATTAAGCCAAACATAACAATTATTAGATAACAAACATTGTAATAATAAGGATCATGCTGCAAGCTTCTTAGCTATAATGAATTAAATATAAAAAATATCCATAAGGCAAATGGTTGTTAATTAATGAAAATGACAGTTAACTCGGTGGATGCTACATTGCACTTACAGCTTCTTAATTGGTTTCATTTTATAAGCCAATCCCATTTATAAAAAACAAAGCTCTTCTAACTGTCCCACTGGATTATTGTATTAATATTCAATGAAAAAATATGATCTGGTAAATGTACAAGTCTTCCAATTAATTCCAACGAACCAGGAAAACAAATGTGATGCAGCACTGTTTTGAGATAAAATAAATTATTACACAAGACATACGAGTCTACTCTTACACAGATAGGAACATTAAAAGTGAATGGTGAAATTTTGCAATCCAGTACGACACACTTTAAATATTTACAGTCAGTTTTATAGCTGTAACTGCACAGTAACCATCTACCCGAAGAGTATTAATAAACATAAACGTGTTATTTACAACACCATTGTACTTTGGAATTAAAGTGGCTGGAATCACATGACATATATACCATAATTAGTTCTTAATTTAAGACATATATTAAACAAAATATTCATTCATGATGTATAGTCCAAAAAAAAAAAAAAAAATAGAAAACATTACACAAAATACCTAATATATTCCAGTAGCTACAGGTAATCTCACTATGTGGATGGCATCTCATACATGAAAGCTACAGAATACAAGCACCATGCTTCATAGCACCATGGGACTTTTCATCCCCTGTAATGCAAAAATCTATAATTAATGATAAACATCTGTCGGTGCAAAATATTTCTGCTACTTACATGTACTGCAATTTTAAAAATAGTTACTAAGAAAAGGATAAACTAAATACTTATTACAACATTCAAATTAAAATCTTTTAACTACTGAAAATATAGCACAAAACAGTACGGATATTAAACAAGTTTTCAGAATTAGCTTAACCAATGGTACCTGAGTTTGATCTTGGGAGAGTGTGGGGAGGGTCTAGGTGATTGGCGGTAATCCATGCGGGGCGATCCTAATTGTGAACGGGCAAATTCTGAAGTAGAGCGGGTAGCGGGTCGTGGAGACCCTTCCAATATTGTGTGAGGAGAGGAAGCACGCGAAGACAGGAGGGGGGAATCCCGACCCAGATATGGAGAGCCTATAGATCGCTCCAGTGAACCTTGCCCCAATCTGGGAGATCCTGCACATCTATCAAAGGACCTACGACCCATGTGTGGAGAGCCAATGGACCTCTCCAGAGACCCACGCTGGCCTATCATGGGGGATTTTCTCGACTTCTCTTCAAGAAGGTGCGTTCCTCTAGCCCGCTCATACACTGGACGATAACCACGATCAATCTTTGAATTGAAAATTGATGACTGGTCAATATTTTTGGAGGTAACAGCAATACCATTGCTCGTAGTCGTGGTAGTCCCCTGAGTTTTACTGGTGCTTATATGACTTTTAGATGCGGTTACCTGAGTCATGGTTTTATCTTGGGATATGGTGGTAGTGGTTGCAGTTTTAAGTTCTGAAGCTGGTGTAGTTACTGTGGTTGAAGGGGCTGCCAATGATGCCTTAGTGCTTTGTAGTGCCACAAGTGCAGTAGCAGTTGGAATGAAATGTCGCATTGGAGGTGGTGTGAAGGTGCCGAAAGGTCCAGGTGTGGCAAGGGGATGCTTTTGTACCTGTAGTGCACTGATGACTACAGCTTCCCTGTTATGGTATCTGATACCAGAGTTAGAAGGTTTGGGGTTAGTCAAACAAGCCACATGCACATACTGTAGAATGTAAATCTACATTTACAATTCTCAACAAATACCTCGAATGACCAAGTACCAACAGGTTAGTTAAACAAATTTTAAGCATAAACTGCTAATATATTAAGGCTAAATGTTAGTATTGCTCATGATGTATTAAATGTTAGATGTATATTTTATGAATTATTAGCCATTTAGCACAAATACAAATCACAAACATTACACATAAACAAATATCAATCCATTGCCACAATACAAATTATGCATGAAAACCTTTACAGAAGTGTTTGTTTACACACAAATACTTACTTCTTCATCAGATCTTTTATATGAGACTCTGGAACAGTGGGAAACATGGCAGAGATTTTTGCAATTGCTAGCTGAGAGTGCTCAATAGCTTCTGTCAATCCTACCTCCTGGCAAATGTAAACAGAGTTAAGCGCATCATTATATTACAAGTCTGATTAATATTACATTTATTACCACCACAGTATGTATCACATTGACAAAGCATTGCTGTCGATCTCTCTCTCTCTCTTCCTCTCTCCAAAGAGAATTCATTACTTTTTGAATAAGCAGAGTTTTTTATTTTTATTTTTGTTTGAAGAGCAACTTTGATACTGTATTGGTAAAAGTACCTTTCCATATCTCATATAATTTTTATTCATATAATAAAAAAGGATTAAGAATATAGTAGTAAAGTTAAGAGTAGACTGAGCCAGGAAAGAAACTTTACTAGTTTATTGAAAGCTATAGTTAAAAAAAAATTATGATGATGATCAGGGTTGAATAGTGGGCGTTTCAACCATATGCAAAGATGTGAAACAGGTGTGTGTGTGTGACAAGAAGAAAGTTGAGGGTCAGAACAGTAGAGATAGACAATCCAAGGAGCACAGGGTGTTACTAGGGCAGAATAATAATAGACAATGATTTAGAAAGCTCTGGCATGTTCCTTGAAAGACTAAAGAACATGTTAAAATGGTATGATCACAATGAATATTAAATGGATGATAAAAGTGGTGGAAAAAGTATTTTCACATGAATTTGAGAGAGAGGAAGACATAGAAGAAAACGGATATGATATGGGTGTGATCGACAAAGCAAGAGATTTATATAAACACAAGACAAGACTGAGTGGTGCAGCGAATATAATTGACATTTTGTTTATCAGCAGCCATGTGGAGTGCTAAATTACATGAAATGCTAGAAATACAGCTCCATTCTAGATATTTTTCTAGAATGGAGTGGTACTAGTTTCCCAATGCTGCTACCAATTGTGGAAGGTATTATAAAAGGTCATATGTCCTGGAATATCTATGAGCATTTTCACAACAATCCTTTTGTTCGTTCTACTAAATAAGGCAAAGATGAAGGATGATTCCAGTTTACTTAAATGGCCAAAGACTGGCAATTTAAGAACCAGAAATATAAAACTGTACAAGTAAATAAATATGTACAAATAAGAAGCAGGATTTTCAATATTACAAAAAAAAAAGTAGATGCTAAAACCTTCTGTAGTGTGAGAGAGTCGTGCCCTGTGCCTGCATCAGCACCTGAAGAGCCTCCATGTTTGTAATCATCTGTGCAAATACCCGAGCCAGCTGCACGAGTGGTGTTGGTCGCATTCTGAAATAAATGTAAACAATCAACTATGATAAATTTTATTAGGCATATTTGAATTGTTGCATCACAATACAAAAAAAATGAAAATATGACTTGCTTTTCCTGTACATACAGGCAATTCAAGATTAATCTCAAAGCACTTGATCCAATATAAAAAGATAGTCCTTGATATTAGTGACTAAAGAAGATAAATTTCAAGCCATTATTAATGAAGTGCTGAAGTTAACTTGAAATGGAGTTGTAGAAACTAATCAAAGTGTTTCCGTGAAGGGAGAGTTTATTTGGTTAGAAAAAGTTATCAAAGAGCCTTCAAGCTCTCAAGTAATTATGTAAACTGATGTGGATATAAAATGAAAAAACTCTTGTCAGGCAATTTTATAAACCATTAGTAATTATCCTCTAGTTAGAATGAAAGGTATAAATTCAGGAACTGAAATGATGAGGTTTCAGAAGCTTAATTACAGCATAAATATGATGAAAGTTTAGAGGATACATTGCTGAGATAAGTGTCCAAGAACATCCCTTATAAATATTAAACATGCAATTCTCAAACATGCCACCAGTTGGCTTCAAAGCTCCTGATCTATACAGTACACTAAGTCCCCATCACCCAGGCAACAAGTCTGAAGTAACATACAAAATACGGATTTTGAAGGTCTTACTTTTTTTTAATAGATATGGACCCAGTATAATCTTAAACCATAACATCTAGGCATTCAGTTTAACCTAGAAGCAAAGTTTACCGATACAAGTGAGTGAGACCTCACTAAGTGTTTGTACCTGCAGTGGATAAACAGGGCCATACAGTGCATATGGAGGCATGCAAGCCAAGTTATAGCTTCCATACGGTGGGTAGTAGGAGGAGAAGCGACCCCCCAAATAGGGACTCATCCAGGGAGGCTACATAGAGGAGGAAAAAGAGGAACCATACTGTTAGTAAGCTTTGCATACCTTTATATTCCTACAAATGGGATTTACTTTAGTCCAGAAATGCACTCTTAAAATTAAACCATAGAAATTTTGCAAGTTTCACTTTCATTTAAGTTAAAAAACAGAATCCCGCAAGAATACAATTTTTGTTAGAAAATGGAATAAGGCAATTGGAAAACTTGAAATAGCTTATTATAAATTATCCATAGCATTAAAGCCCTTGAATATACACTGAATATAAACTCTAAGAGCATAACAATTAATCAATGAAACAAAGATGGAATCAAAAGCCAATTAAATATTAAATTTCACTACAGTTCATTAAAACCCAACTATATACTACTCGATACAAAATTGTGATGGAATACTCTGCTTCACACACCATTTATATTTGTAGAAAACAAAAAGTAATGAATTTTACTTGAAAATTACAAGAACAGGGTTGAATGTTTCCTACATGTGCCTGCCTGCTCAACACCATCATTAGATTTGTTTTTGTTTTATTTCTTTTTTCAGACCAATTAAAAACCTCCTGTACATTTATCTTATTATCAGTATTATCTTACTCATCAACTCTAGCTCATTGCTTCCATTTCTTCCCTTGCTAGAGTATAAATCAACCCTTTCAACTTAATGCTACAATCAATTTCCTTAAGTGGAAGAACATCACTTCTTTGAGTGCAGCACCAAAATAACTTTGTCATCCAAAATTCACCTATTAATTGCGTATTATCCCCCCCCCCAAAGGTGTGTGAATACCTTGTCACCACTGTATTTTAAAAAACCCTACAGACCAGATGCATTATTATACAGTAGATCATTTTAATTTTGAGTGCATTAATATCACAACCTGCCAGTTTTGTGGAAAAGACCAGAGTATACAACTCAGGTAAATATATAGCTTTAGAACAGGAAACTCTTAATTTTTAACTACTGTACTTGAGTGCTACAATAAATACGTTTAGACACGAGAAGCAAACACAAACAAAAATTTATTGCTTTTTTCCCCCTAGTGCAGATTGCCAAGGGTTGTTGGCAATACTTGTCAGGGTTGTTTTCTTGGAAGCTAAATGACACAGCCTTCAGTGTCACCGACTCTCTCTGAGTGATGCACTCCCTTGGTAGATTGCGGTAGCCTCTAAGCGGTAGTCTCAACATTATTCTCGTCCAGGAAGGTAAAATCATTTTCACAGCATAGACTAAGTAAAGGTTGGCGAGTTTAATTAGGTTATGAGAGTTAAGAGTCTGATAATCAGACTTGGTTATGTTTGGAAAGCACAAGTGTGTAATGCAACAAATTAGTAATAATCTAATGTTTAAAAGGTTAATAAGAAGCCCCAGCCAGCATGAAAAGGCAAGCAACTGTCTTAAGACACTGCCAAAAAATTCCAACCTGGTGATGAGGGAGAGACTGATTCTCCTGTTGAGCTCTCATCTCTACTGGAAGTGTTTCTGGATGTGGGGGAGGCGGGGGAGCAGTCTTGAGACGTGGGTCCTCCCATGATGTGTGCTTGTTGATATGGTCAATAAAGTAGCTGAAATGAATATGAGTAAAATATTATATATTCAGAAAGTATAGCAGACTAGTAACGCATTAAAACAAAATTCAGACACCAATCAATTCATTATGGTGACGAAGGGAGATACATAACGGAATATAAGGCAGTGATAAGGAAAATTATAGTTGCACAGTACAGTATTAATATTTCAAGAAAGTAATGAATTAAGCAAATAACACAGGATGGAGTACTATGAGGAAAAAATGTATTTATATGAGTAATTGTTTTACTTTTGGAGGAAGTATAAGTTGGGCAATATTTTACTTCAGTAGCAAGAGTTTTCACATATTGGGACCCTTCAATTGTGTGGTATTTACCTCCCTTTTAAACAATCTTGCCTTTAAAGATTAAAAGAAAAGGCAACTTTTGTTTACATTTCACTATCTTTGGTATATTACCAAGCTTAAATTACACACAGAAATCACAATAGATGCATCATATGAACAAATGAACAAATCTACAAGGGCCGTGATGAAGGTTCGAACCCGTCCGAGGCCTAACTTAAAATTTCTGTAATTCCACTTAAATTTGGGTAATTTAAGGGACAGAAGCTCAGTGGTGAGAAGCCTGAGGATGACCCAGAGATTACAGCATCCTAGGGGATCAGGGCTGACCCCCTAGGATGGACCACAGCGACATCAACATGACCCCTGGCCAACCACTGACCTCCAGGGGTCAGGGCTGACCCCCTAGGATGAATCATAGCGACATCATCATGACCCCTGACCAACCACTGACCTCCAGACCAACTTACACCTAAACAAAAGCACTAACAAATACAGTAGTTGGTATATTACAAGCACAGGGACGAGGAACAAGTGACAATGTCCCACATTAAGAGCAAGCAGGTGAGGTACACTTGTAAGCTACTGATGAACGACACCCGAGGATGAAGGACTCACTATCTGCCAGATCTGGAGTCAAACCGGACCTCCCAGCCGTGAGGGAGGCCCTGGAACCCGTCCCACCTCCCGGCCATTTTGGTGTGAGAGACAGACAGTGAGACTCCGCAGGACAGCAGCAGACGACGCGCGCCCCTATGACGTCGTTATAAACACTGCGACGTCATCACCAACACTATGACGTCACTATTGACACAACAGCTGATCAAATATCAACACAAGCACGTGGCACCTGCTGCATCACCCTCCTCCTCCACAGTACTCGAAATGTTGAAGGACTCCTACTCCTCCACGTCTTGATGACCAGTGGAGGTCTGGAGGCCTCCTCTGCCTGGGAACTAACCTCCCCCTCCTCCTCCCAGTGCAACTCACTTGCTGCATAACAATCAAGAAAGCTGCCCTTGAGAGATGAGCACTTTCACATCTGTTTTGTAGTGTTAATCCTGTGGCCCTCAAGCCTTCCTGGTATGAAAGTCGACTTGGCACAGATTCTGGATTCTGACTCTTAAGGTTCTTTTCATCATCAATCTACTATAAGGAAATATTGTTGATTTGGTAGTTGTCATGTGCATTGATATGCACGTGACATGCACATGACATGCAAGGTCTTGCATTTTTTTGGTATTAAAAAGCATCTTTTTAATCCTTTAAAAGGGGTCCCCTGTGGTTATTGGTGCTTGATTGGTTCGGGTGGAAGTGCATCATGTGTCGTGTCCTCTAGTCGCCCTACTTTGCTACCTTCATGCCACCAATTCTACCTCAGTGGATGCTTTGTAGGTCAATCCTGTTTCCTTGCTTCCTTGTTCCTAGGCTCATGTTTCCTGGGTTGTCTGCAGTGTTAAGTCTAGCCAGCCTGCTGTCTTCCCTCATGTCCATGACATTTGGACATTTGGTACTTGGTTTGACACAGGTGGAAACTTAGTACCCAGAGGAGCCACAGAGACGTTAGAAAGAATTTTTTCAGTGTCAGAGTAGTTAGCAAATGGAATGCATTAGGAAGTGATGTGGTGGAGGCTGACTCCATACACAGTTTCAAGTGTAGATATGATAGAGCCCAATAGGCTCAGGAACCTGTACACCAGTTGATTGACAGTTGAGAGGCAGGACCAAAGAGCCAGAGCTCAACCCCCGCAAGCACAATTAGGTGAGTACAATTTGTAAGTACAGTACTGTAATGTACTGTATTCTGCTCTTGTGGCTGTTTTTTTACTATGTCCTGGGTTGATATTTGGGTGCAGGGGTTATGGCATTCGAACAGGGAATTGGTGGCCTGGTACTTGGTTGACGTTCCCAGGCCTCGTTACCCTTGTGTTGCACTGGGCCATATCTCCTGGCCTGGTGTCTTGCCTTTGTGTTGACTGCCTACAGTTCCTCCTCTCTGCTGAGTCCGTGTTTTTCTTCTACATGGGATAGTTGGCTTCAAGGGGGGGGTGAGGCCACAAGGGTCTACTCCAAGAAATCCTATTTGAGGTTGCCTAGTGCTGTTTAACTGTACCTTGCGGTCTAATAGTTAATTTTTTAATATCCGATAGTCTTTTGTCCATGTTTGCTACAAAGTTGTTCGTAATCACTTTGTGAGAATTGACATGTATCACTGAGATAGTGATAAAAGTCCTCAATCTTATCTGTGATAATCCAGTGGAGTGGAGCAGAGAAGCGATGCTTACTTGGATTTTGTGAGCTAAGAGTGATTCAGCAGTAAGCATGATAGTTTAATTGTGTAGCAGCAGGCAGGTGAGTACTGCAATCAAAGGTGCTCTCAAACTATAAGGCCAAATGTTTCACAAAGTTATATGCAAGTACTGTACAGTATGAGAATTTAACTGATCAAAAAATTATTACACATAACAGACAGACATGATATTTCAATCTGATTAGTGCAAACACATTATGGACAATAATAAGTTAAATTCTTATGGGAAAAGATGTCTAGTGGATTTCTCCAAGATTTGACTAATTCTTCTTGTGTTTCTAGTATTTATTATTATTTTCCCAATTAAATATGGAATTGTACAGTATGAGCATTTTATATACAGTACTTTTAATAGATTATGGTAAAGGCAAAATTGCCCACTCAATGGTGTATAATATTGATTGAGAGATCAAAAGTAATGTATATGGGAAACATACTAGTCTTCTGAAGCCTATCCCCCACCTCCTGGATGCCAGGACCAGAATCTCTCACTCTGAGCTGAGGAAGCATGGGATCATAGATCAGTTATAAAAATAAGAAAACCTATTAGAAAGCATTGGGTGAAAAAAAAAGCTGCTTGAAGATAAACAAGGCAAACTGTCATATACAGAATAAATGCACTCAAACTAAATACCCTAACCATGATGCACTCAAACACTATTGGATGGCAATTTGGGTTACCTGTGTTATCAACTACCCTCACCTTACCTTGGGACCCTATACCTCACCCTGGGACCATCCACCCTGTACCCCTTACCCTGGGACCATCCACCCTGTACCCCTCACCCTGGGACCATCCACCCTGTACCCCTTACCCTGGGACCATCCACCCTGTACCCCTCACCCTGGGACCATCCACCCTGGAGCCACCCACCATTTCTGTCGTGGTGGGCACCTTGTTGGTTAACACCATTTCTTTGGTTCTCTGTTCCAAGACTAACAACTCTTAGATCATCCATAGTGTCATCAGGTCTAGCCAGACTGCAGTCTACCCTTAGGCTCATGATGTTCTCAAATACACAGTTTTGGATGTCGTCTTCTATAACATGTCCTAGGCTGATGTTCAGGTTTGGGGGGTTTTTGGTGTTTTAACACAGTTCTGGCAGCCCAGTATTTGGTCGATATTCTTGGTCCAAGTTGGTCGTGTGTGACTTTGGTCCCTGTCTTCCGGCCTGGGTTCTTTTCTTCATCTCGGTGCCTGTTACCTTTCCTCCTAGTGGGTCCTATTCTTGTCTCTGTGATTAACTTTGAGGAGCCACCAGGGAGAGAGCTCCTTCCAGTAACCCAGCGTTGAATATAGTAAAATGGAAAAAATCATAAAGGCAAATGGTGGGGGAGTCCTTCGACAAGATGCCAGCTTCCTGTCCTCATCAAGGCTACAAGTGTTTGTGACCCTCGGGTAAATTCAGGTTTCCTTACATTCCACGCTGGGTTTTTTCAGTAAACTGGTAAATAAGATAAATTGATTGGATTTCATTAAATTGACATAGCAGTATTTCATTTAAATAATGTTTGCATCATGAGAAGAGGATGATTTTTATTTAATGAATTCAAGTACTGTACAGTACTGTGTCATAATATTTGTCACGAGATATGCCAGGAGGGGTTAAGAGAAAATTAATCTTGTTGAAGAATACAGGTTATTTAATAATACAGTGTACTGTATTGTACAGTGTAACTCCAATGGAATGTACCTCATTTTCTAGGTAGTCCTGATGTAGTGCATGTTCTATTCCAATTGAAAACTTGGTGCAAAAATAGAAAGCAGAAATGTCCCAGCTGGGCAGAATCGTGTTGGAATACAATGCCTAAAAGTTAAAAAATAACCACCAAATTTTAAAGTGTTTCTCAATGTGATTTTGATTCCAGAATATGCCCAAAAAGTATGTTCTATTGCTTATAATACACTACAATAATTTAAATAATTGTAGCCATAAAATGACAAAACAATATGAAGATCATAACGGTTGCTGTAAAATTGCTCTACCTCAGTACAAAGATCAGCAGCAAAGGGTCTGTAATGATCTGTTCGGTTTGAGCAGTGTCGCATTGTATTGTTTGTATCATGGAATGGAAAGAATTTGTATTTCAAAGACTGTTAAATAATAATTTATACAATATTTTAAGATAGGCTGGAACTGGAGGTGTCTTCCTCAGTCATCTATGATAAAAAAAATATCTACCTTAGTTATATACAGTAATTTAGAATTACTGTATATGTTGTGTGATATATCTATGATTATGCATTAGTTTCATGTTAAATTTTTATTTAACAGAATATGAGCGCAAACATGGAAGGAACTCTCGAGTTCAGAAATGGCCCTGACCAGGTAAATAACAAGAGGATTTTCTGCATTTTTGACGAATATATATATTGTTTATTATATACCTAATTGTTAGTTATGTTTTTTATTTTGGCCTGTAGTTTGGTACCATACTGGAAATGATTAAGATATTCAGTGCCCTATGTGCATGTCTGTAAGGTGTTAGGTGTACTGTATTGTATTTCGTGTGATCAGACGCCATTGTTGACATTACCTGGGAGTACTGTACTGTACTATGAGGAGGCTATAGTAAAACTTTCTGCCCTTGAATATTACATAAATTATAAATTTGTACTGATAAAAGAACCCTTAATTTGTGGTTTTATGTGTAAGTTTCCATCGTCTCAATTTCTAATGCTGTAATATTTTTAAGAAATTGTGGTTACTGTACAATGTATTATACAAAATGATTTTAATAGGGGTTCTGCAGGACTCTAGGGTTCCATGATCCTTTCTTAGGTTCAGAAAGAATTGTAGAGAAAACAGAAAATCTTTGGACCAAGGGAAATACCCCTTAATTGGAAATGTGCAAATATCACCCACCCCCCCCACCATCTTCAAAAAAGGCAGGAAGAGCTCAGCGGAAGCTACCAACTAATCAGCCTAACTTCACGTACTGTATATGTAATCTCATGGCGGTTTTGGTTTTTAATCCTCCAGTTGTCTGTATGGCTTCACTGACTCTTTGGCTGCTTTCCCAGGGTGGTGACAAATTGTCAATTGCTCTGTCTCTTTGAGGGGGGGGGCTAGGTTTTAGCTCTGGTCATCAGTAGGCCAAACAAACCTCTTGCGTCTAGTGTGATCCACTTCGTGGAGATAGCATGGCAAGATAGCTTCAGGGAGCTACTGGGGACCTCCCCAGAAATATTCTGTATTTTGTAAATTTATATTTATAATAGTCTTTCTATAAAGGATAATATTATTCAGAATATATACTTAATATGAATATTTTATGTTTTTTTCTAGATTCTTCCAGCAACATCATTCAAAACTTCAGTCATTGATGAAGCAGTTCAGCTATACATAAATGAAAACGAACCAATGGCAGCTCAACCCATTTCCATCCATACAATGTTGCAGAAAAGATCAGAGCTTTATCCTAAACATCCCGCACTCGCTGTCAAGAGAAATAATGCATGGAGGTGTGTACTGTAGTTTTAACACTCATTTATTTTCAAAATTTTTGTATTTTGGTAAAGTGTGAAGATTTTAGTTATACAGTATTATCATGATACAGATCTAGCAAAAATGTGTTAAAACTAAAGATAGAAAATATAACAGTAAACTAAAATTTTATGTATGGATTTAGTAAGGTAAGAGGTATCTATTGTATTGATTTTACAGTCGGGTTATAGACGAGTATCGGTATAACGATTGCCATGTAGTATCGCTGAAACCTTGGAGTTTTACAAATAAGATAGATGCTTGACTGGAAATATTTGGGTGTAAAGAGAATCTGCCTCACATTAGCCAATATGCTAACTGCAGTGTTTTGTTCCCATGATCTTACATTAATGTTTTTCTGTTTTGTTTTCCAGATATTGGACATATCGAGACTACTTTGATCAATCCAGGATAGTAGCAAAGGCTTTTATTAGATTGGGATTGGAAAGATTCTCTGGAGTTTGTATTATGGGATTCAACTCTCCAGAATGGCTAATTGCTAACTTTGGTGAGTGAATTTTTATAAAAAAATGTCTACTGTTTTTCTGTGATGCTTTTTTTTTTCACTTGGAAGTGATGAATTCAGTGTTAACTTCTACATGTGTAGCCTTTCAACTGTTCCCCCAGGTGTAGCTTTTCCTTCCTGATCCTTTTGGGGGCATTGTCGGGCTCCAGTTTCTCAGTCTTCTAGAAGTTGTGACTGTTTTGGCTGATTGATGGTCCGTGTGGATGTGGGGACGCACCTTCTTTCTGCTGCCTTTGGGGCATGGGGAGGTGGGGGTTTGTCGGCCACCATCTGGTGTTGGGAGAGCTCATCTGTGCTGTGTTTGCTTACCCCATCATTCCTATGTGGTAGGTGAGGAGTATCTATGCATCTTCTTACAGGCATGGACAACGGATTGCCTAGGTATTCCATATTGTTTCAGTTTTTTGGTGGGCTTGGTTGCTCATTCTTTCTTGGGTGTTCTTGGGTCCTCAGCAGCCATTTTTCCAGCCACTCTGCAAGATGTTGGACAAGGTTTGTGATAGCCATCACACATGTTTTACAGATTTTGCCCCATTTCTTGTGATTTGGTAGAAAGATCGTTTATGTTATTGTGTGTTTAATTGATTTCAAGAAATAAATTTTGTTTAAGAGTTTTGTATATACTGCCACTTTCCCTTCACCTTACAGAGCATTGGCCGGTGAATGTGGGAAGTGGCTTCAATTGTGCGGTACTGACAATTAAATTGGAGATGTGGGAGGTAACTGGGAATATGAGAAGAGGAATTCCTGTATTGGGAATATGCAAAGTGGTTGTTAGGGGTGTGGAAAGTGCTGGGGTAAGGGAATTTACTTCAGGGTGTGCAGTACAGTACTAGCAGATGAACGTAGGATGAGAACTATTGGGAGAAAATGCTACGACTATATAGTATTTGGAATGAATCAGGATAATGGTTTGGGATGGATAGAGCAAGGAATGGTTCACAATCATGTGGATAGTCAGGGATGAGGCAACCTGCATGAGGCAAGACCATCTAGCCCATGGTAGTGTGGGAATTATTTTTAGGATTGTTGTACTGCAAGTAATAAGACTATAAATTCATATTAAAGATACAGTATGTTGTTACACATGCTGAATACTCATTTACCTAATGTTTGTTGTAATTCTCCCAACTGACAAAAATTCATTTCTTCTTATGGCACACATTATTATTTATTTTTGCTCATCATTGTCCTCTTCACTACTAATACTTCTACATTTATCTTGATTACTATTCATTTTCATGCAGGAGCAATTTTTGCTGGAGGAGTAACTGCTGGTGTATACACTACCAATTCCCCAGAAGCCTGCAGACAGCTAGCAGACAATTGTCAGGCCCAAATAATTGTTGTGGACAATGCTGACTGTCTCAATAAATTCCTAGCAGTTAAGCGATTTCTTCCTCACATCAAGGTTGGAATCTTATTAGTATCCATTTTAGGACTATTATTTTTTTCTATCTTACTAATGTTTAAATTTTTCTTATGTTCTTTACCAAATAATAACCTAATAATAGGATAATATGCACTTAAATAAGGCATGGCTTATTATTATTATTGTTAAGTAAGGTGAAATGCTAGTGGCTGCATAACACTTTCGTAACTCTTTATCAGTTGCAGGGAAAAAAAGGGCTTGTGCTGTAATAAACATTGTGTCCATGTGCTTAAAAAAAATATTTCCAGATCATATAATGGTTTGACCAGGTCCTCTGAATTTCAATGCAGGTGCTTGGAACTGGTAAATGCTGTCATTTGTTGGCAACAGAATCAAATGTCACCCCTTATGGTAGTGTCAAAATATAGCATTTATGTTTCAACCTGTTCTGTAATGGATATCAAAAGGTCAGATGTAACACAAACAAGGAGCAATGGTGTCAAGCTCAACAAGCCACAGTGTAGACCTGAGAATAGGATAGGCTTTTTAACCCACAGGGTTATAAACCCATGGAACTGCCTACCCGCTGAATTCATAAATGCCAAAACTGTTAAATTTTAAAATCAAACTGAAAAATATCAGGGCAAATGGGGAACCTTTGACAAGCTGAACTTCCTGTCCTCGTCAAGGCCACTAAAGTGTTAGTGGCCGTCAGGTATATTCAAGTACATATCATTAGCTATCTGCTTTCTTTTTATAAAAAGAAAGCTTTCGTTTATAAAAAGAAAGTTGAATCTATATTAATTTTTAGCTGACTTAGCAAATCTGTTCAATTAACAATGTCTTGGTGGCAGGCAACTCGCTTGCTTTCTGTGCTTGTACATTCTGCTGTTCCCACATGTATGATCCCATTGTGTCCTTGCACACAGTATGTGCAGTCATGTAAAGATTACATATAGTACAGAGCCACAGGGATTTTTTTTTTTTTTTTTTTTAAGATTTAGAGTATCTAGTATTTAAATCTAGAGGCACTTGTCTACATTGAATTACATAAATGCTTTGTTTCAGGTAATGATCCAGTGGTTGGGTGTACCCAGTGCTCCAGGAGTCTTGTCATGGGCTGAGCTGATGGCTGTGGGCTTGGCAGAGAACGACATCTGCCTAAATGAACGACTATCATTGTCTGCAGTTAACCAGTGCTGCACACTGATTTACACATCTGGTATAGTTCTATAGTCAATAATTTATTGACTGTAAATATATTTATATTTAAATATATATTTATAACTTTAAATTATTACAAAGAGAGACAGCTTATTAATTCTCTCATAATGCAAGCCTAACTTGCTTAAGGAGTTTTACATTGATTTAATCATTTAATAAGCATTTTAATATTCTTTCAAACATTTCTATTAAGGTACAACTGGTCCTCCCAAAGGAGTTATGTTTTCACAAGATCATTTGACTTGGGGAGGATTACAATACCATGTAAATCAAGCTGAACTTCAGTCTGCCCACGAGGTGATTGTATCCTACCTTCCGATGAGTCACCTTGCAGCCCAAATGCTGGATATATATTTAGCCTGTACAATTGCTGCTACGGTCTACTTTGCTCAGCCTGATGCCTTAAAGGGATCGCTACTACAAACACTAATTGAAGTGAGTTTAATTTTATTTTCAAATGTCTGCACGAACAAGGCTTTTTTAAGAAAGTTAGATTATTCAGTACAGTATTTATTTATGGTTGTAACTTGCATTGTATTGTGCATACATCTTATAATGATACATGTACATAGCAGAAAAGTTTATTAATTTCATATATTGTAGAATATTGATTAAATTACCTTCTGGTGATACTATATTTAACTTATATATTTTATAAAATTAATAAGGTTTGAAATTTTTTGTATTAAGTTAGCTTCCACAGTACACTGAATTGGCTAAGGGCCCCCACAGGCATGGCATGAACAAGAGGCATCCAAAAAACAGGCAAAACCCAACCCCTAGACAGATTACAAAAAGAATCTCAAGCTCAGACAGCAGCCATAGACCAAGAAGTCAAAAATTGCAGCCAAAGCAGTAAAAAGAAAAACCATGCTGGTGACCCAGGGGCAAGAAGTGGCTGACAGAGGGTAGCTGGTATCTGAACAACAAACTGGACCAGACACAGCCAAGACAGAATGCCAAAAAGCAAC
Source organism: Procambarus clarkii (assembly GCF_040958095.1). Taxonomy (NCBI): domain Eukaryota; kingdom Metazoa; phylum Arthropoda; class Malacostraca; order Decapoda; family Cambaridae; genus Procambarus; species Procambarus clarkii. The sequence goes on along the minus strand of NC_091202.1, from coordinate 26,876,855 downwards.
AAAACCAGGATGAAACAGGAAAAGAAATGCCCCCCAAGGAAAAACCCTGACTCTACAGAGTCGGGGTTTGTCAGGGCTTGTCAGGTCCTAAAAGGACCTAATTAATGTTTTAATTAGAACAATTGACAGCTGAAGCATACAAAGTGTTTCAAACGTGTCCCTTTGTAGAAGGTCGGAAAGAGGTCCAAGTTGGAAACAGAACACAGACACTATAGAAAAAGTAAAAATAATGGAAATGCTTAATGCTTAAGTAGACAAGATTATCCCAACAAAGAATTATTTAAACAGAGGTAGCTCAATGGGAACACACCAGCCATGATGGAGCAGAATCCCAACCCAGATGACATTGCTGCCTCCTAACTGACAGTGACTGTGAAAACAAGCTACCAGGCATGGTGACTGGAAATAGCCTTGAGAACCGACAACTGGACTAGAGGACTGGAAACCACGAATTGGGGTGACTAGGATAAAATTAACGATCTGATAATTGCCCCCCCCCCCCCTCCTTGAAAACTCGAAGCACCTTGCTCAGATGGCAAAGAGCAAGGTGCTAGTAGGCATGGGCCACACAAAACAACCACTCCAGGCATACAACTCCCACCACCTGGAGCCAGAAAGGCAGAGGGCAGCACATCCAAAGACTAGGGCAAGAAGTTTAGAAAAGATGGCAAGAGAAATTTCAGAAGAGCCCCACAGTGTTTGACAACAGAGAATGACAGTGTACGTGCTGAGCACAAAGAGTGCACATTTTGGCTTTTATCAAGGTTCCCCCCACCCCCTTCCCTGGTCGAGTTACTGACCCCGCCCAGGATGCAACCCCACGAGCTGATTAACTCGGAATTCTCGATTGTGTCGAGAACGAACCCAACTATACTACCGGATCCCTCCCGGTAAGATACAATCCCCATGGCTAAGAATACAACGCAAGGACCCAATGCCTAGGAACCTCCAGGTACTCAACCTAATGGCCAGGGCAAGAATCCTGTGTGGATGGAGGCATGCTTAAACAAAAATTAATTACAGGCATACCTCAGTTTAAGAGTTTAATTGGTTCCTGGAGACGCCTCGTATTCCGAAAACTCGCATTCCGAAGCTAATTTCCCCATAAGAAATAAAGGGAAATGAATTAATCCGTTCCTGACTACCCCAAAAACCCCACATCAAACTAAATTTTTATACCTAATTCATCTAAATAAACCTACAAAACTATGTTCAAGTTATTACTTACCTTGCTGTTGAATGCTGTAGGCGTATGGAAGATGGTGAGGAGGTGGGAGGAAGAGAGGAGTTACTGTTTGGAAGGGGAGTCCCCTTCCATTATCACATCAGGCAGTGAGGACTTCACTGGTATGCACACTCTGGCACATTTTGCCTGCATAACACTAGGACTTGCTTGTTTTACTAAGAATTTGTCTAATGACACTTGTTTTTCCCTACATTTTAACACATGTCTGTAGTAAGACATCACATTATCATTTAAAAGGTCAATGCAACGGCCTGCTACAGCTTTATCTGGCGAGTTTTTTCAACAAAACTTTGCAGTTCTTCCCATACTTCACACATTTTCTTAATCAAGAAGGGACATCCTCTACTGCCTCTGCTCACAGCTATTTTCTTAGGTTGAACCTTACCAATGGCTTTCTTGAGACCCATGGCAAGATATATAATGACAACTTTTATGCTCAAATGGCAAAAAAAAACGATAAAAAACTGTAAATCCTTGGGAAGAATTCAGGTGGGATAGTCACTGGATACGAGACACTGGTAAACTGAGGCGCGATCGCCATGCCACCACGCGCCAGTCGGCCTGTACACGTATCGACAAACTCGCGTTCCGAGGTAACCCTCGCCTTCCGAGACATATTTTCCGAGGAAATCCTGCTCGTCTTCCGAAAAACTCGCATACAGGGACACTCGCATTCCGAGGTACCACTGTACATGTGATGCTGTGATTAGGATACAGTATACCACAGTTACTGTACTGTATAGTGTTCCATTTAAAAATTGTGAAGGCATGCAAAGGCATGCTCCCTAATGGTTCCCAAGATCTAAAAATAATAGAGATATGTTAATAGATATGTAGAATATACAGTAGACTACTAATGTGTATTGCTTACTTAAATGAAGATTTTTTTATTTTATTTTATTTTTTTCAGGCACAGCCATCTTGTGTTTTTGCCGTGCCAAGGGTGTGGGAGAAAATTTATGAAAAGATGAAAGAGAAAGGAGCTGAAGTTGGTGCATTAAAAAAAAAATTAGCATCATGGGCCAAGTATCATGGACTGAACTACTACAATGCCATTCGAGATGGGAGGTAAACAATGTTTGAATTTTATACCCATGTAATTTTCAGGGAAATGAAACTTCATGATTAGAACAGTGATGTTTGATTCTTTGACTAAATGTTTTTAGTGCATCTTTGTAAATGGAGTGCAAATACTGTATTTCCATTCTCGTACTGGAAAAGGTGTCGGAAGACACGGAAAGATATTGTCGATAGGAAGGTGTAATAGAATAATGCAAAAATATAATTTAATCTCTGCATTTCTTTTGTCTGGAGATGTTTTCTGGGGGGGGGGGCTGCTTGTGGCTCCATGAAGCTAAACGCCGAGATGGTTCCCATCTATCAGTTCGCATCGGCCGTGGAGTTCTTTAGGCCTACCGGAGATCAAGAACCAGAACCTGGCCTCATTCAACCAGAGGTGCAGGGAGTGGTGACATTTCACCACCTCACCAGGGAAGGCATCCATGAAGGGAGTGTTGAAAAAACCTAATTTTTCTGTCAGTTATTACAAATTTTCATATACTGTATGTCAGAAGTCTCATTGTCACCGCTGCAGTAATATTCCAGTTTCCAGAACAGCTTCTTACGTGGGAATTTGTCAAAAGCCTTTGTAGGTCTAGATAAATACAGTCAACAGAGCCATCTCTTTCCTGTAAAATCTCTGTGGCTCTCATAAAAATTAAGTACAGTAGATTTGTTAAACGGGGTCTTCCTGTTCGAAAACCATACTGTGTTGTATCATTTCTCTCCAGCTGTTCTACCATTTGGTTTTAATTAGTTTTCTAGTGATTTGACCACCACACTAGTCAATGATACAGCTTTATAATTAAGAGGGTCTTCTATGTTACTATTTTTGTAAATTGGACCATGTTTGCCATCCTCCATACATGTATATCTGCCAATACTCCTGTGCACAAATATGCCTGAAAAATCAATTGATGAGGAGTGCTCAGCTCAGTGTGTTCTCTCAGCACCCTAGCTGATACTCCATGTGGGCCAACTCTCACAATACCTTCAATGTGGTCCTTTGGCCACAATTTACTATTCAGAACACTAATAGACCAATATCTTTGTCCGGGCTTTATAATCTTTTCACATAACTTGTAGTTTGCCTGAAGTCTGTTATCCTTTTTTTTTAAGTCCATTATGTGGCATTTGTCTACATTAAATTTCGTCTGCTGTGTTGCTCCATTTGTTTTTGTCTAGGTCATTTTGTAGGACATGACAGTCTTCAGTCTTTTATTCTCTTATTCTCTCCCTCATCTGCAAACATATTCTTACAGTATCACTCTGAAATCCCTTTGGGTATACTCGATTGTTTATACAGTATAGTCAGTGAACATAATTGCTGCTAGTATTGAACCCTATGGTACACCACTAGTAACATTTCTCCATTCCCAAACATTTCCTCAAATTGCTGCTCTCATTTTTTACATCCAGGCAGATGCAGGCGTTCCAAACCTCTTCCATGATCTCTGTGGCCCCTGCCATGAAAGTTCTGTAGATTTGGTACACAGAATCCTCCTGTTAAATACAATATTGTCTGTCATATTCTTTAATTTCATTCCAGATGTTTTACTCATTTTCTTTTAAATATTTCTTGTAGTGATTTGACAACCAGACTTGTCAGAAGTCTTGGGCCAGTGCCGGTGCTCCTGTCTTCTGTTTTGGCTCACTTTGTACTCTATGTCCTGATTTATGGTGCTAGCTTCAATAAGTTGTCTCTTTTTATGTTCTTCCTGTAGTCCATTGCTCTGAGGAGACTTGGGAAATAGTCCAATGGTTCCTTGCTCGGATATAGGAAGTTAAGTCCTATGGTCACTCCCATTCCCACCCTTGAAGTTCAAACTTACCATGCCTGCTTGGGTGGCCTGGACTTTTAAGTGAGGGTTTCTGGTTTCTGGATAGCTAGTGTTGCTGCCTGGTGGTGGTTGGTGTAATGACTAACTAGCAGAAGGATTCCGGTCATTTCACGAAGAGGGTGTTCAGTAATAGGGTTCCACTCTTTTATTTAATAGAGTGGTTGTCTTCAGGTTGATTGATTTATTATTACCCTATCGCCTCCCAAACTACATAAGATTATTTACAAACATCTTTGTCATGTTGGGGCACAGGACTATGAGGGTAATGCCCTATGTGGACCCTGGCTCGGTGTACCGAGGGGGGCCAAAGGAGAGTTTCGTATCACTTGTTGCTCTGTTTTTCAGATCTTTAACAATGTATGAAAGTATGGCCAATACACTTGCCAAAGCGCTCATCATCAACAAGGTCAAGGAAGCACTTGGCATGGGTCGAGCACAGTTTCTTTGCTCAGGTAAGTGGTCAGTCATTTGCATATATGAGTACAGGCTCTTGATTTGGTTGTGTTTATATTTTCTATCTTATTTAAATAACATAAATATATGTATATTTTTCATTTACCTGTAAACTGTAATGTGTTTGTAACAGATTTTTAGCTAGATCCTTAACTAGACACACAGTTGCAGGTAAATAGGATAGTCCATCTATTGGATATCCACAGGGAAATACTGTATTCAGGACAAACAATTAGATGTCCAGATTCTAGACAAGGATACCAGCAATTTCACAACCTGCACTTCTGTTCTCTTGATTTACTGAAATTAAAACTTACATTTCACAATTCTCTATAGTTTCACAGACACCCAACTTATGTTCATTCGACTTTCACATTCGATTCTCTTGTCACTCAACTCGCACTCTTCCACACACTCTGGCTTATGTGATGCACAGTAATAGTAAGTGTTTTCCTTGCTTCAAATTTTATTAATGATAGCATCCAAAAGGCCTAATATAAATAAACATTGATGTTTACTACCATATACTTCAAAGTCAAAGATACGTTACCATTAGAAATGTAGCAGTGAAAATAGAACTCTGCACTACAGTAGCAATTTTACACATTTTAATGAAATTTGCCAAAACATACTGGCACTTCCATACCCATAAAAATCTTATTTTATTTGTAGGAGCTGCACCTATATCCAAGGAAGTCCTTGAGTACTTCATGAGCTTGGACCTACCTGTCATGGAAGGTTATGGATTGTCTGAAAGTCTGAGCCTATGTTCCATGTCTTACCTTCAATCAGGAATGTTTAGAGTAGGAAGTGTTGGCAAGGTAATTAACAAATACAAGAAAGTTTCATGATATTTTCAGCAATTTTGGGGGTTATTCAGTGGTATGTAAGTTAGAGCTTGAGCTATAGACTTACAGTAAACATATTATACATGGACCTCTAAAAGCTTTTAATAAGGTGCCACATAAACTGACCAAGAAATTACAAGCAGATGGAATAAATGGTAAAATAATAGAATGGATAAAACAATGGTTACAGCAAAGCAAAGGGTTGTCGTAAATGGATATGATTCTGACTGGAGAAATGGGTGAGTGGGGTACTTCAAGGTTCAATCTTTGGTCCATCCCTTTTATGTCATACACATCAGTAACATTTTGTTGGGCATTTTTTGGGGGGTGGGGTGGAGAGGGGTGCATTTTGCATTTTTTATTGGCTAAAACAAAATTATATTTACCAAATGTTCCCAAATAATTCTATAAATTCATTAATACCTGTAATAAAAAAAATATAAGGTGTTCTTGGTAAGGCAAATTGAATGTGATTGCAAATAATTGAAGTTGGAAACATAATAATTTTGTAGCAAAGTTACAACCTTTGTTGGGATTTTTTCCTTGGGCGATTTTAGTATTTTATTGGCTGATAGGAAGTTTTTTGTTGGGGGACTGATAGTCTACTGTTTGGTGATTGCTAATACCGTACTGTATTTTGTTAGGCTATGTGCAGGGGTTTTGGAGGGGGATTTTTGTTTTTCGAGTTCTGTTTTTTGGACATTTGCATAAGAAAATTAATTTCAAGAATTTACTCAAATTAATCTAACATTAATATAGAAATATAATTTTAATTTAAATTAAGTTTTGATTCAACAAAAATTTAACACAAAATATTTATGAGTTTGGAAATAAATTTGTAAATATTATTCTTATCCTGTCAATAACTTTATTCTGGGAAAATTAAGTGTAGCAAATTATAATTTTTTTCACCAATTAACAGGTACTTCCACAAACTACTGTTCGTCTAGAATACTATGAGGGTTTGAAACCAGCAGAGGGAGAAATATGTATGAAAGGAAGAAATATTTTCATGGGGTATCTAGAAATGTCAGAGGAGACCAACAAAACGGTACGTGCTCTCGTTATAATGGTGATTTTTTTAAGTTTTGACAAAATGCATATTACACTTTTTATTTGATATAGGCACTTTTGAAATATTAAATAATAACATTCAAACAGCTATTTCAGTAGGCTATTTCACATACATGTATCATAGATTGATGATGATGGATGGTTGCATTCTGGTGACATTGGGTCGTTCGATGAAGACGGGTTCCTCTACATCACCGGCCGTATTAAAGAACTTGTCATCACTGCTGGAGGGGAAAATATACCTCCAGTGCCCATTGAGGAATCAGTTAAGAAAGCTCTTCCATTTATCAGTAATGCTGTGCTGATCGGAGATCACAGAAAGTAAGCTTCCAAATTTTTATTTTCTGTGACTTGCATTCATTATTTTCATAAAATTGCAAGAAAATGAATAGGAAGGTAGCATTTACAACATACGGTAATTTTTTGAGTGGTATAGATAAAGATAAGATAAACGCAAGATAAACATTGATGTAAGGGATGCGATTATTCTGAACAAGATATTGACGGGAATAGACAATGTCAGCCTATTAAAATTTGGGGAAAAGAGAACATGTGTGGAAGATGGAAATTTAAATGAATCAAAGTAAGAAAATACAGCGATAGTGGTGAATAGTGAAAATAAGTAGTAAGCCGATGAACAAATCCACAAGGGCCGTGACGAGGATTCGAACCTGCGTCACGGCCCTTAAGGATTTGTTATTCTCGTATTGGCATCTGCGGTGAAATTTAGCCCCTTTTGAATATCCTGCAGATTTAGTGATGACAGATGCAGACAGACAGATGATGCTATAAAGTCACCCCTGGCATAGTGCCTTCTTTTAATTTGTTGAAACATTAGTATCCTTTAACCATTTTGGAAAGATCTGCAACTTTGAAATATCATGTAGTACATTACCCATTTTTCACTTCTGTCTATTCTATACAAATGGAATTTCATGCCAATGTGAATTTCAGTTTGTGGAGTAGTAAGATAAGATAAGATAAAATAACTACATTGGAGTAGAGAGAGACAGGGAGAATTTATTAAACAAAAATTATTGGGCCTATCTGTGAGGTTCTTTTACACATCAAGATGGTCAACATAGTATGTAGATATACACGTATTGGTTTTGATGCTTTGGATCTAGGTGTTCATATACTAGGAATTACCATGCCTTTGTGGGAAAAAAATATTGTGCTAAACTCATTGTTTTCATCTCTCATGTGTATAGCCTAGTTAACTTCTCTTTGACATTCTCGAACAGATATCTATCAATGCTTCTAACACTGAAGGCTGAAATAGACGATGAAACGGGTGAACCACTTCCTATCTTAACTCAACCCTGCCAGGCCATGATGAAGGAGGTTGGCTTGTATATAGAAACAACAGGAGATGCTTTAGCAGAGATTAAGACGAACCCCAAAGGAACTCTAGCTACAATCATAAATAAAGGAATTGAAAAGTAAGTGTTTAGACACAATGAAGGAATATAATAAGCAGTATTATCAATATCTTGAGTACAGTACTAAATTTGAATTAAAATTCAGTATAAAAGTCAGGAGAGAAAATAAGCATAAAACAAAATTAACCTTAAAAATATTTTATTTCCATATAGGTACTGTAATATGCTTGACCAGCTTTTGTTGCAGTATGAATGTAGCAATAGGGAAGAACATTGACAGAATTCGTAGAATCCATGATGAGGATTTGAACGTATGCGGTGGTGTTCCCACGTGCACGCCCTAGACAACCAGGCCACGATATGGTAAAAGGATTGCAACCTGGAGTTCTGCTGAACTCACAAGGTTTTTCCCTGATACTTCCACTGAAGGCAGACCAGGATTTTCACACAATCCCCCTCATGCACTCTGGCTCTGTCATCCAGGAATGTTCTACGTCTGATGCTCCTCGTTCAGTACACTACTTTTGTGTGTTGAAAGAAGAGTGTCGGAGGTAGAACATTCCTGGATGACAGAGCCAGAGTGCATGGGGGGAATTGTGTGAAAATCCTGGTCTGCCTTCAGTGGAAGTATCAGGGAAAGCTTTGTGTGTTCAGCAGAACTCCAGGTTGCAATCCTTTTACCATATCGTGGCCTGGTTGTCTAGGGCGTGCGCGTGGGAACACCACCGCATAGGTTCAAATCCTCATTATGGCTCCTACAGATTTTCTCATTGCTACATCACACTAGTGTGATTACTTTGTATTGAGACACTGCTCCACTTATGGGCATACATTTTAAAATTAGGTGTAGCCAAGTTACAGGTCATTATAACTTTAAATCCACAGGAGCCATGATGAGGCCGGGTGTTCCCAGACGCACGCTCTAATCGACTATGCTGTAACGCGGTCAAACGAATTGCAACCTGGGGGAGGGGTACTGCTGCACCCTCAAGGATCCCGAGGCTTCCACTGAAACCGAACCGGGGTTTCATGCAATTTCCCCCCGTGCACTCTGGCTCGGTCGTCTACTAGTTCTACCTGACACCCTCTTTCAATACACAGAGAAATCACATTATCATGATATGTCGAACACGTCCACAGGAACCGCGAGGATTCGAACCTATGCGTCGGGTGTTCCCAGATGCATGCTCAAGTCGACTACAGTGTGCATCTGGGAACACCCGGTGCATAGGTTCGAACCCTCATCACGGCTCCTTCAGGATTTGTTCAATGATGTCACATTAATGTCATTTCTCTGTATATTGAAAGAGGGGTGTCAGAGGTAGAACTACTGGACAACAGAGCCCAAGTGAATGGGGGAATTGTGTGAAACCCCGGTTCGGTTTCAGTGGAAACCTTGGTAACCTTGAGGGTGCAGCAGTACTCCTCCCCCAGGTTGCACTTCGTTTGACCACGTTGCAGCGTAGTTGATTAGAGCGTGCATCTGGGAACGCCCGGCCTCATCACAGTTCCTGTGGATTTAGTCTTCGATTGTGGCAAGGATCAATGCAACCATCAGCAGTTTGCCAATCCCTGACTAGCCACTTGTATGACAGCCGTGTTTTGGTGGAGGACAGATGAGGTCACTTACTCTTGGGGCAAGCAGTTGTAATATTTGAAGAGATGCTACAGTACCCTCCCTTCCCCACTGTGAAAGCCTTCTGGCTGAGGAACTTGTTTTGGCCAGTTAATCACGCAGACAGCTGATGTTGTGTAGCCCTCTAGGATCTTGAAGCAATTGTAGAGAAACTGAAATTAATTAGTGCAGAGGAGCCTTTGTGTGGGTCTATAATAAGTGACCTAATCGAGTGTTTTTGTTTTTATAGGTACAACACGGAGGATTCTGTATCAAATGCTCAGAAAGTGCAGCGGTGGACACTTCTACCACTGGACTTCTCACAGTCAACAGGAGAGTTGAACAATACCCTCAAAATAAAAAGGCATTTTGTTATGGAAAAATATAAAGATGTTATTGATTCTATGTACAATTCACAGTATATATCTAGCAAGCTCTAAGGTATCTGAAAATACACAGTACTCAGTTATAACTCATATTCTATTGAAGAATGCCAAGAGGCATCCAACTGGAATTTTACTTTGGTATTTTTTTTTTAATGCTGTGGTTAACATTGCAAGGTATCTCTTTATATTATAATTGCCAAACCTATTTACTTCATTTATATATAACAATCTAATATAGACCTATTAATAAAATATACTTTGACAGTGACGAACTCGCATGTTTGTGTTTTGCATGTGAATTATATACCAGTTATTTATACTCTACGTTGATATGTGGCAATCACACAATACTTTTGTTATGTCACATTCAAGTAAAGACACTGAAGATATTTAAACTATAAATTATGAAACTTCCTCCAAGTAATTGTACCATTACAAGTATACTGTATATGAACGTGAATACTTAGCTTATTGAATTTAAAAAAAAATAGTGCTGACAAATCTACACTACAGGTATTTGTGTAAAGTCAGCTTAAGTCCACATGAATGACACATTCAAAAACAAAAGTACTAAAATGTACACTAAAATGCACTGTACCTAGAATGCAGACAACACTGGCATGAGGTGAGATGGCTTGGTGCCCTTGTGGTCAGCCGTGTCCTTTGCTCCACGTTCTACCAACCTCTGTGCACATGCTCTCTTCTGTGAGCCACAGGCTAGCCACAGTGCTAAAAATATAAGTAATACTGTAATATATAATTTAAATACGAAATGGTAATCAAATGATGATCAAACCACCCATCAGAAGATGGAGAAAAGACAACATTTTGGTCCATCCTGGACCGTTATCAAGTCGTATGTGATAATGTACGGACCACGATGGACCGAAAATGTAATTTCTCCATCTTCTGAAGTGTGGTTTGTTCATCATATCTTCAGTCACATTGTGACTTCTGCACATAGTAATCAAATATTAACAAATAAAAATCCATTTAATTATATATACTGTACCCTGTAAGGTACCCTGTACCTTATATATAAGGTACCTTGTATAGTAAAACCTTTAAACATAACCATTTGATGTATAAGGTCAAAATAGGTCAGAGCTATATAAAATAGGTAAGTGTTTTCCAAACATTTTCCATGATCCTAGTATAAATCATATTTGACTAACTCAAAGAAAATAAATAATGTTTCCAGAAAAACAAAGATCAAATACAAAAGCTTAACTATATTTTGTGTTCCAAAATTAAACCCAGTAAATTACTGGGCAGGAAGGGGGGGGGGGGGGGGGGGGTGGAGTAAAGGGTGGCAATTCGGAGATTTGATCCAATTAATTCCTGTCTATCAAAGTAAGTAGCTATGGGTTGTAAAGACAATGAAAAGTGCCAAGATAGGGCTCCTGTTCTATGATTTAAAGCAACAATTTTATATTCACATGCTCTCTAATGATATATAGTATTTAACAAATTAAATGTCTTTCACATGTTTTAGCAAGCACTAGATAAATTAAAAAATATTTACATGAGACTGAAGTTGTCAAATTATGATTAGACTGTCCTTTATTAAAATGCTTATATAATAAATATAATATCCATCTACCTGTTTGCTTTGATGGCAGCCTAAGATGTTTCCTTTGTTGAGTAACCCTATATACTGTATCCTCCTCAGTAACCTAGGGTTGAGTAATCCTATATACAAATCTTCTTCAAGGCTCCTCTTAATTTTCTCAGTGGCATATCACCTAATCTTTATCAAATATTGTAATTGCCCCATCATAAGTTTTAAATACTGAACAGTATTTGAAACATCTAGGAACATACCCTCCAGAGGAAGCAATATATAGGCTACCCATTAAAAAATAAATGTCTGGGAACATACTACAGAATATAGTATGTTCCCAGACATTTATTTTTTAATGGGTAGCCTATATAGTGCTTCCTCTGGAGGGTATGTTCCTAGATGTTTCAAATACTGTGCAGTATTTAAAACTTATGATGGGGCAATTACAATATTTGATAAAGATTAGGTGATATACCACTGAGAAAATTAAGAGGAGCCTTGAAGAGGGTTTGTACCCATTCACTTGGTAGTCACAAGTAACACCCTAGACCACTACACCACAACAGGGTAAAAGCAATGGCAACCTGGGATTCCACTGAATCCACTAGTCCTCCTGAGGCTCCCAATCATGGCCCAAACCAGGGGTTTCACACACAGTCCCCCATGCACTCCGGCTTGTGGTCCAGAGTTCACCTCTAACGCTTCTTGTCAAATATACAAAAATCTGTGCATCTGTACTTCCTATTGGAGTAGAGTACAGATTTTTTCTATTGTTTTTACAGTAGAAAAAATTCTTGCAAAACAGCATAATTATGGAGATAATGATCTTTAGGATAAGCATGGGGCCAGCTTTATTTTACAGTCCAGTGAATAACTTGGGAGAGCCAGTGCTTAAAACAGGGGGATAACAAGACCCAATGATTTATGAAGTGCCACCTAGCATGAACTAGTTATTACTTGAAAATCTCAATCAACAAGTCTCAAACAATAAGGCAAAGGCTCATCTTTGGTTATGAATGAGTGGGTGTCTGCAAGTTTACAAACCAATCACACAGCCCAGAGGAACAAGAAAATACCCAATAGCAAAGAGCATGAAGCTCTCAAATATGGCTGCCATCAGAGCCAAAAGGAGAACTGCCTAATACAAACAGTCCTAAGGAGGAAGACACACCAGAACCAGGGTGAAAACAAAAACTGCCACTTCATCAGGAGTGGATGAAAATTAAAAACTGCACGCACACACACACACACACACACACACACACACACAAAGTAACCTCAAACTCAACTTGAAGATGGCTTCAAATGTGAAAAAAGGATGCCTGCTACCAGATACAAATAGGTACAGATACATTTTGCCATTAGAAAATCCATATGCAAAGATTGGTATCACACTCAAATCATCCAGATAGGTTTGACTGCTAATCTTCTAGGAGACATGGAAACTCTACAAATATTGGTTGAGGGAACTAGAGAGGGTTGCTGAAATGACTACTTGGGTTCCAATCCAGACATGGTATTCAGTGTAAAAGCTTCAATATTGGGAAGCTGGGGCTACATACAACCAAAGTTTCTAATTCCATGCACAAACGCCTCCAGATGCTCAAACATCTCGCATACAACGACAGGCCTCGTCCACCTCCCACTCCATCGCAATCTTAAAAAAAAAGCAAGAAGCCAAAAGTGAAGGTACTTGCAGTGACCACCACCTTCCCCATTCAACTGATGGAGAGAGAGAGAGACCAATTAGCCATTTCCATGTTCAGGCAACAATCCCCTAGGGTCCAAAACAAATGACAAATAGATTTTGCCCCATTGAGAAACTGGTGCTTCAAAGTATCAACACAGACTAACTCCCAGATCGTGATACAAACAAGCTACTTCAGTAATGGCTGGATATGAAGTTCCCGCTTAGATTCTTAGACATCTTAGACATAATAATACTAGTATATTATGAAAACTAAAAGATGTTACTTTCTATGTTATGATTACACATTCTTATAGAACTAATAGTCATTTAAGAAGATTAAAAACACGAATATGGTAATACAAGCAGAAGCAGAATAAAATATATTGGTAGGGGGCCAATTCACTCTTACCTGTCCTGCCATTCTCATCTTGTATATTAATATTGCAACCCATTTCCACCAGCATTTCTATAACAGCAGTCTGTCCTTCCTTGGCAGCACAATGCACAGCTGACATTCCTATAATTAAATTATATTTTATATAGTACAGTATATATAAAGATAAAAAAATCAATACAAATTTAAGAAAATTAAAGTAAAAAATAAAACAAAAAGTGTTTAACTTTATGTTATCATCTAATGCTAAAAATTTTCACCAGAAGTTAAAACCAGTTAAAGAAAAAGACTAATGGGATCATTTTTTAAATAGTCCTCCTGTAGCCAACTTCAGTATTTTAACTTTTCAATTTACTTGTCTTTTTCTACACATTCATGGGCTATGTTGACCTCTGGTTTCATTCAGTCCTACTGAATTTCCTGTAAGAAGTCTCGCCCTTCTTAAGTCTTCCCCTCCTGCTACCTATATTCATCTGAACTTGTGTATCCTGGTTTCCTTCAGCTTGACTATGTAGTTGAGCACTATAGCAGAATGGTCTTTCCAAACAGCTTTATATATCGTGTATCCTGAATTGACATCTTGCTTTGCGTGAAGAGCATGTCTAACTTTTCCAGTTAATTCTCTTCCCTTCTGCTTGTTATCTGTGTTATGTGTTGCTTCAAGAAGTACTTACAGTATTTGCAGTTATCCATTAATTAGCTACTATGCAATTATATCTAAGATTCTCCTAATATATTAATTCCTAGAATTCATTTGTCTTGTTTGTGATCCATTCTACATTTGTGTATACAGTATGACATTTAAACACACACCTAGCTTTGTTTACTCACTGTGGATGTAAGGCACTCAATTAGCAAATGTGGGGGAAGGGGCAATGCTACCTAGATGTATATTGGCTAACTGCCTAATAAGTAATAATCTTGTACTGACAATCTGCATTTGTGTAATTGTTAAAAACATCAGTTCCTTGTTATTCAGTATTGGTTTCTGAATTGTTTTGATGGGATGTAAAGTGGAAGACTTCAGTAAACAGTAGACAGGAGGAAGAAGCAAGAATAATGGCAAGATGTTATTTATCTGTTTGAAGTTATTAAATTTCTAAACATGTCATTTCTAAAAATGACAATAGAGGCAAGCTTCATCACCACTTGTCTTTGGAGATATACACATGTGTCATCTTTCCTGATACTTTATTTACAGCTTGCAAGACAATTCATTAAACTAAATATATATAAATGAAGTACAGCAAAAATAAAATAAAAATTAAAGCAGATGTGGATACAGGTAAGTCACCCAATCATCACACTTTCCATTTTACTCCTGCATTTCTTCACTGTGCTAGGATGCCTAGATCATATTGTAGCAAACTTTAGCACATGTTGCAAATTTATGGTCTCACTTTTTTTGGCTGGAGGAACAAACCCCGTTGCAAAAAGGGATACATTCTTAGGCATTGGCTATATTCTTAATATCCCTGCAATATTTACAAATTTGCCTCATAACTTTACCTCTATTGTAGTCAATGATAAAAGTGAGGTTGTGATTTTAGCGCAAGTACAACACCAAGAATGTGAAGAATATACATTCAGATAATGAAATGTAATAATAATTAATTACCACAGTAGCATAATATTTAAGATTAATATATTAGAAGCATATGATAAGTAAATTTTATGCACAAGAAATTAACAAAAAAGGGAAGTGTCATTTGTTACCGACACTTGCCCATGAATTACACATTACACTTAATATACTGTACTGTACCTGTATCTGACAAAAGATTAACATCCACTTCATATGCTTCAATCAAGGTTTTGACAACTTCTACTTGACCAGCTTCAGCTGCGACATGTAATCCAGTTCGTCCCGTCTTGTCCTTGGAATATATACAAGCCCGATGCTCCGAGATGAGGAGGTGGGCAATGTTCATGTGCCCCATACGGAGAGACTCTAGCAGTGGTGTGTTGCCACAAGCATCGCTCTCATCAGTCATATAGTTCCCTCTGGAAAGCAGCGTCTGGACTGTGGTCTCATGTCCATGCATTGCTTGGAAGAACAACACACATAAGCATAATTCTTAATTCAGCTCTTAGATGTCGATGATGAAGGTGTTTATAGATGAAGATGAAGGATGAAATGCCCTTAGATGAAGGTGTTTATAGCAATAACATTTGATTTGGAAGTTGCTATCTTGTATACTGTTTAATAAATGAAACCAAAGCTGCCAGAGATTGAGAAAAGATGTATAGGGTCATAAGTAGATGTGTTTGTTGACCCCTGGCCCTGATCAAGAGGATTGGCCATGGAAGGTAAGGAGTGCAGTGCCAAGACATTGCAGTTGTGATAATCCAGGGACATTGAGTTTCATTAAAGTAACAGCCTGACAGTTGAATTAAGGTCATGACTAAGCTACAGTGAAAGTGGGGGTTCAGCTTACCTGCATTGATATCAAATTATAGTGGCCCCTCCCCCTCAAGTTAAAGGGGGGCCACAATCTATTGTGCAGTGACTGCAGTGCCTTTATACCCAGTCACCATAGAATTGTTGCAGTGTTTCTGAACCAGTGCAAGAGTCAGAGAGGTCAAGAGAGAAGACTACAATGTCAAGAGGTGGCCATAGGACTGTGGGGGGAAGGGGGGCCAGGAAGGCCCCCCTACAAAAACACTGACAGTGACATGCAACAGTTGCTAAACCATCAATAAGAGGTATCATACTACAACAACGCAGTCTGCCTTTTCCAACTAGGATGACAGCTGCACCTTGCCAAGCTGATTGCCACAGCTGCCTGAGGAATACTCCTAATGGCTGAGCTCAACACTAGAGCACTGATTGGTTCTCTAAAATTGAGCCATCTTTTATTGGTCAGGGGTTTCAACATCAAAGTTAATTGAACAGGAAGAGAACAAACAATAAAGAAAGTAGAGAGCTATATCAAGTTATACTTTGTCTAGCTCACCTGCTGTGTGTAGAGGAGATCTCCCATTCTTACTAATGGTGTTCCATAACGAATTGTCAATATCCAGAATATAGTTTACTATCTCTTCATCTCCTTCTCGACAAGCTACGTGGAAACTGGTCCAGCCATCTTTGTTAATCAGGCGAAGATTGGCTCCATTTTCTACAAGATACTTGACTACTTGTAGATTTCTTTTTGTGCATGCTAGCATTAATGGTGTCCAGTCAGCTCGCTTAAGAGGGTCAATAGTGGCTCCTGAAATAATGATGCATATTATTAGAAGAGAGAATGATCATTTATAAGCAGGATAATACAAATGTATTACTGTAGCATACCTCATAACTGTTTCCAGTTCATTTTCTAGTGTGCTTTATGATGAATAACGGAAATTGTATTTTAATTTATTTAACTCCTAAAGTGTGATTATCGTCGTACACTTATCCTCAGGGTAATGGGGGTTATCTTCACATGTTTGTTTTCATTAACCAGTTTTTATACATATGATTTATATATATGGTTATAGTACATTTATATGGATGTAATGGAATTAATTTGGACCCTTGACAAAAATTCTGCTATATTTTAATTCTTTACTATGCAATGTATTAGGAGCTTGCAGTTATCAAATTGCACTTTGGTGTTTTCTGCCAGTGTCTGAAACTATTTCTGGATAACATTACCAGACATAACACTGTACAGTACCAGCAAAGGAGTGGATTTCAAGATACTTCCTTTGAACTGTGTCAGGAACATATTTACATTCAATATTGGAGTACATATTACTTTGCAAGCTTATAAAAAAGCACTATTACTGTTTTTGTCAATTATGTGTAAATAAATAGTTATTTCTCTTCCTTTCCCCAGAGAAGGGAACCTCTGGTTTCCCTTCAAGAAACAAATCTTTCCCCCCACTTTTTTTGAAGTGTAAAGGGACACTTTACTGCGCCTTTAATCTCTGATAAAGACACTATCATTTCTACTTTAACTCCTGGGTTCACAGTACATCTAGCCCTACTAATAATAATAAATAATTTCAAAATTTTGAAATGCATTACAAAAGATATTGCTCCAGGGTTAAAAATAGAGCATTGTGTAATGTAATGCACCTTGATGTTGCCCCCTCAGTACCTTCCCAGAGTTTATGGAACTGGTATCACAGAACCACATGCCCCAAAAACAAGAGGGTGAGAATGGTAGAACAAAGTAGCTCAACAGGTCACACATAGTCCATCATCGCATCCCATATAATCAGCACAAATACCTGCGACAATGGACCAAATGCAGCCACTTCTGTAAACATACCACATGCCACCGCACACCAGAAATTACCAATATGAAACAATTTGAGATGGGTCATGTGTGGGAACCCCGAGGAGTGTTTGGTGCTGCCATTCAGTACAGGTCAGCAAGAGTGGCCAGACAAGCAAGCATTCCGTAGGCAAGCCCTCATTCCGTGATGCCAGGTCAGCTTTTGAGGCTTCAATGTTCCTCAGGTGGCCATTCTGGGCTGGATTCAGCTTTCCTCCATAGGCGTTCCTAGCACCTTTAATGACCCCCTACAAGGATGTTTGAAAAGATCCATGCAGCGATGGTGCTTTTCTGCCTAAATAAATAAATTCAATCTAAGAGAGCAGATACTTATCTTAGAGTAGCCAAATGGGATAGTTCAGAAATATAGACATGCTAAAACAATAGGGTATCACTGCCAGATACGTAATTAAGGAGAAAATTGGATTATGCTAAAATGCACAATAGATTTACGGTGTAATTAAAGCCTTATAATGCCGACACCTTACTCCCTCTCAGAAGGTCTCCATCAGGGAATGGCCACAGCAGAATTTTCTTCAGAAGGCTATCACCACACAAACTTTTCATTCAAGCTCTCTGACCCCTTCCACACCCTTTCTTTTATTATATATTTCCCACTCTTTCTTTCAAAGAGGTAGGTTGTCTGCCTTAATAATCTAATTTCTTTGTTTCACCCTTCTACATTATGTTAAACAATTCTCAGAAATTTTACCATGTCCATCTCACCTTTATATATTGTGCTTCACCACTGCATAATGCCATGTAAATTCCTCATCCCTTTGATGCATACCACATCTCATATGTTTCCTCTTCACAATATCCATTGCACATACTGCATTCTTAAACCAGCTATTTCAAACAAAAAATTCCACTACTACAGTACTTGTATTCTTGGGCACTCTGCTCACTTTCCAAACCCAATGTTCACTTTCATGTGAGGACTGGGAGTTGTATGCCATCTCTGTCCTTTCTTAACTCACATGCTAACATTCCTTCCTTTCATTATACAGAACTTCAGGATAATGAACTTCTCTTTTCCCACCCATTTTCACCAGCTTTAAACCACATACATCTACAGCTCTGATTTTTTTTTTCATCATCTCTATTGAATATACATGAATACTTTATGCTGCCTAATATTTTACCTATTTTCTTGAGATTTTATATTTTCTTCAACTGTAACTTCCCTGCATTTAGATACTTGCTACACTCGTTCTTATCAGAAATCCACCACCTGCTTGCCCATATTTTGCACAGCACTGCATAATGATCCGAGTCCTCAGACATTTCTCTTAACCCTCCTTTCTTTCACACTACTTCAGCTGCCAGACCTAGGGGGGGGGGGGGTCTCGTAACTGAGCGGACAGCGCGCAGGACTCATAACTCTGTGGCCTAGGTTCGATTCCCGGACCCGGCAGAAACAAATGGGCAAAGTTTCTTTCAACCTGATGCTCCTGTTACCTAGCAGTAAATAGGTACCTGGGAGTTAGACAGCTGTTACATAGCTGCTTCCTGGAGTGTGTGTACTCACCTAATTGTACTCACCTAATTGTGCTTGCGGGGGTTGAGCTTTGGCTCTTTGGTCCCGCCTCTCAACTGTCAATCAACTGGTGTACAGATTCCTGAGCCTACTGGGCTCTATCATATCTACATTTGAAACTGTGTATGGAGTCAGCCTCCACCACATCACTTCCTAGTGCATTCCATTTATTAACTACTCCGACTATTAACTAATTATTAACTAGTTAACTAGCTAACTATTAACTAGTTATTAACTACTGTGTTTGTGTGTGGGGGGGGGGGGGAATTAGTAGTTAGTTACAGTTGATTGACAGTCGAGAGGCAGGCAGAAAGAACAGAGCTCAACCCCCACAAGAACAACTAGGTGAATACTACCTTTACGTCTTCTACCAACACACAAACAAATTCTTGCTCTATTTTATCCTTTTCCCTTTGCCTCCATGTACAGTATGAACCCTAAGCTCAAGGAATTTTTTTTATAGAAACAAGCCCCTCTTCAAACACACATCCACCAGACAACACACATTCCCATTTACACCTGGCACCCCCACCCCCCCATTTTCTGATATATTCACCATATATATTCATTACCCTAGCATTAATATCCCCCAACAACAGTTTTCCTACAATCTTGTTCCTTGTTTTGCCACAATCATATACTGTAATTTATTACAGAATACCTGTCTTACTTTTTCCTATAACATTTTCCTCATATTCTTGAGCATATGTACTTATGAATACATATTCCTTACACTCAAATGCAACATTCTAAAATTATCATAATCATACCTGCTTTCTTTTAATCTTTACAATTTCATCCATTCCCGATCCATGCAACTAACCCCCTTCAAAACTTTTGGTCACAGATTATTTCATCATTCTCCCATTTACCCTTCTCACGAAGTATCTCATTTATTTTAAATTCTTGTCTCTTGCCTTGCTCATTTATTCTGTTTACACTGTGTAAATGGACTCTCAACCTTCAACATACATTCCCTCTCAGAGTAACCTCACCTGCTGTTTTAACAGGCTGTCCTCCACCATCAAACATGGCAGGTAGCAACCCAGGCACACACTAGATGGCATTCACAGAAACAACCACGGATCAGTACGAGTTCATTGTAGAGATGCGAGAAGCTTTAATTTTTGTGCTACCAAGTAGAAAGCAGCAAGAAACAAGAGAACCACACCAATGATGAGAATGATGCCCCAGGTGTATTGAACAAAAGCTGCATTACATGCATGCAAACAATTTTTAGAGATTGAAATTCAAGTATTCCCGTTGCATTAGTGTTAAAGAAAAATATCTTTCTCAAGCGTTACCATGATCTAAAAGGATCTTCACAATGGGAAGATGTGATGCCTGAACCGCCGAGTGTAATGGTCGTTTGCCATCCATATTCTGTTGCTCTATACAGATATCACATCCATGTGAGAGAAGCCAACTGTAAAAACAAATTCTAGCATATTAAAAACTGGGAAATCCAAGAATTTCAGATTAAGAAACTATCAGTTCTTCTTGCAAAGAATATTTAATGAATAAAATTACTATATATTTAAAATAAAAAGTTTGTACCCTGAAAATCTCAACTAGGGACAGCTACATATGACCATGCCCTGATACATCTCAGAGTTACTTACAAGCCAGTAATTTACATATCCAGTAAGCAGAATTTGTATAACCAAAGTTAAGCTTCAAGACTTTAGGTCATAGTTTACTGTACTTTAATACAATATTTTGAGAAATTGGATAATTGATAATGAATTGTGAATTTGTTGTGCAAATTCTGGATGAGAAGTTCCATTATACAGGTCAAGCAATTGTATTGAAATATAATAATTTACCCTTAAACTTACAGTAGTTTTTATGACAAAGGATCATCTTTTACTTCCTTATACACTTATGATAAATCAGCCAATATACTAGCTGCATTTGTATCTAATAATATTTTCACTGGGTTTATCAATAATAGCTACACTATGTTGAATTATTAAAACCCTCGCGCTTATGACTTTTCAATTTTAAAATTCTCCTTACATGGCAAAATATTATACACATTACATTTATTGTCCACAATCTTCTGTACAGACTCGTTAAAGTATGGTATACATGTACAGTATGTTTATGAAAATACTGCATCAAACTTTATAAATGAAGGCGAATGCATCAAGATAATTACCGATACATTTGTTATTATTTTGGAAATATATTGTTGCATATTATTAATAAACAAAGTACTGTACTGTACCTTATTTACACAAGTGCTTTATAAATTCAGAATTTTCATTTTTCCAATCTTTTCCTAGCTTTCATTCCGTCGTAGAAGGCTACAGCTATGTATTTTTTGTTTCTTTGGGCGTTTATCATCTACAGTACTGTATAATCAATTTTTTTCTACCATACTGTTCATACCTTCGTGTGGTATAGCCCCAGAACAGACATGATACTTCTGACTATCATCCTTGAAAATTAGAACAGCTAAGGGCATTCAGTTTTGCACTCAATGAAGGGGTACCGTCCTGGTCAAGATAATTGCCGGTAGTGTATATACAGACAGCCTCTCCGTGATGAGAATATTAAAATACTGCACTGATTGGAATAAAAATAATTATGCTTTTTTATTTTGTTGTGGGACTTTATCAGCCTGAGGAAAATGAAAGAATATGATGCTACTAAAGCCTAATTACCCTGTTTACTCTAGACAACAAAATTATACTGTATATCCTACTTTGTTGCAGGTACTGCATCTATCATTTTAACTGATCAATTGCTTTAGGAAACCCATAATCATAATTTTATGGTTTACAATCTTATAAAAAACAAAATTGTGACAGTGTGGGGATAAAAAAAAAAAAAACATTAATGCCTGTGTAAGCATAAGATGAAGTCGAGACCATGCAAATTTCCATCAATATTAGTTAGTGTTCACTGTATATACAGTACTCTAATTCAAACTTGTTTAATAGTCTCCACTACAGTATTCCTTGTTTCGACAATCATGAAACATTCACTGTCTGCTTCATTAACAGTCTTTGCCCAGTCATTTGGTCTTTTGTGTTTTATTTTAGTTTAAATAAATTTCATCTAAATAACAGTGCATTCCTTGATTTTCAATTTGGAAGAGGAAGACATTCAATAGAGTGAATTGAACTTAAACAAAATGAAGCGGTGTCATATTTATCCTATTCTGTCATCTTTATGTCCTTCCTGATTAAATAAGGAAGACACTATTACACAACTCTTATAAATTAAAACTATCAAAACACTGCATTTTGTAACAGTACAGCATTTATATTTCCAGTACTTTACATTTAACAGTAAATATTTAGGAGAAGAAATGTAACCATAATAATTTCTGCCCAAAACGCTGCGCGTACTAGTGGCTTTACAAGAATGTAATTACTATGCTATGTATCCTCACAATCCCAATGTACCTTCTTGTATATATATCAATAAATAAGTAATAGTACTATACAAAGTCATAGAGTATCACTGTGGTTGGAAACCCTACCCTGTGACCTGTGTACAGCCAGCCATGGCAGCAACATGGAGAGCAGTGTCACCAGATTTACTGTGTGTGCACTTCTGCCACTCTACTTCATTGTGCAAGGTGTGTGCCTCCAACCAATCAAGGTCGCTTCTGTGCACTGCCGACAGAATATCCTGAAATTCACATGACCATCAATAAATGCAGTACAGTACCTAATCTAAATAATCTGGAGGATTTCAAAAAGTGTAATATGCCAAAGAAATAAAACAAATATGAGCACATGAAAAATACAAAACACAAAATGATATACTGTAGATTAGTATTCCTTCAGAAAAAGGCATACTGAAGCAAAATATTAATGAAAAGCACACTGGAACAAGTAGAAGTCATGTGGAATTACTCTGTCTAGCCCAGAATGAGTGACATTACTGTACTTTATTAAAACTTAGCCATTTCAAACCTCTTCCATGACATCACAGATACTGTAACTACCAAATGAGGGCTCTCGCTAACTGCTGGGACCCCAGGTTGGTCTGCCTGGCCACCTTGGGGGTCCCTGCCCTAGCCATTCCACCTACATTACAATGCACAGAGGAAAAGCAAGGCAATAGGGTAGGGATTCAGCAGTTCAAGAGGAATCCAATCCATTCCTTGAGTTAATAGTAACAGAACAGGTAATCTTTTCACCATTACTGTACTAGCTATAATAATTCCTAATAATAATAATTATTTGTACTGTATTAGGGGTAAGGCAGCCAGAGTGTACAATACACGTTAAAGTTATATCGAGGTCCTCCCAAGAATGAATTTCTGACCCCCACCAGGATGCAATCCCACAACAAGCTGATAAACTCCTGGGAACCTACTTGCTGCTAGGTGAACAGATCCATTAGGTGATAAGAAATGTGCCCAACCATTTGTGTCCCGCCCAAGATTCAAACCCAGAATTCACAATTGTGAACAAATCCACAAGGGCCGTGACGAGGATTCGAACCTGCATCCGGGAGCATCCCAGACGCTGCCTTAATCGACTGAGCTACGACAAACTACGAGCTTTTGTTCATTTGATGCATCACGTTAGTGTGATCTCTGTGTGTAGTTCACAATTGTGAGTCGAGAATGAACCCAATTGTACTACCAGGACCTTTATGTGAAGAACGTCATCTTATCACAGTTGGAACAAGTTAAGTGAGCAAGTGGTGGAGGTCTAAACCATCAGTACAGTAGTTGCAAAGCATTATATGATAAAGAGTGCTGGGAGGACGGGACACCACGAGCATAGCTCTCATCCTATAACTACACTTAGTAATTACCATTATAGAGATGGTAGTCTCCATAGTGTCCGAAGACTTGACCCAGTCAGGTAAGCCTCTGTGAGGGATGGAGCAAAGACTTTTTTGCCAATAAATCATTGCCAATAAATGATGTATGACTGTTAGGCATTTCTGGAGAGAATTGAAATACTGTATGCTAATCTTTGACATATGCCATGATTTTCATGCTACCCATAATGTAATATTGGATCTTTTTTGTTATTTACACTCAGTGCAATAAATTTAAGTATACAGCACTGGGGTAAAGTATGAGCCATTCCTGCTACACTCATTTTAGTAACAATTCAGGTGTTTGCTAAATTTTTTCTGAACTATAAAAGTACAGAAAAGTGATTTGTTAGTGGTTCATTACTAAAAATTGATACTTTTGACCAAACAGCTAATGTGCCTGCAACCAAAGAATGCCGTTGTCATCAGCTTATATTTAAAATATTCACAATACAGTACATCTACTTTGGTTAGGTAATGGATTTCTACCTTGCTATAAATTTGCTTTAGCTTTGATATGGACTTGCAATCAGGAATCCCACGTTTGAATCACAGGTGGAACAGAAATTGAGCACGTTTTATTTTATTTATTTATTTATGCATATACACTGTACAAGAAGGTACATTGGGATTGTGAGGATACATAATATGGTAATTACAATCTTGTAAAGCCACTAGTATGTGCAGCGTTTCGGGCACAATCTCTAAATTTATTTTAAACTAAACTGAATTATCTCTGAATTTATCTAAAGCCTTCGATTAAATATGTACCATAGAGCAGTAAATATGTACCCGAGAGTTAGGTAATTGTCGTGGGAGTTTCATCTTAGGGAAGGTCAATAGTTTGACCTTGGGAGTCCTTGATACAAGCCTAAAGTATATATATATATTATACTGTATACACAAGCTTTGTGTCCCCAACAAAATGAGTTATTTAATTATAAAGCTACTTGCATTTGGCCGATTCATGGAGCCACTCAAGGCCACTGATGACAATTTTATCTTGCATAGCATAACTATACCAAACAGTGATATAGCTTAGCATATAGTGCAATAACATGCTTACCCAAAACACCATATATAAAATTCAATAAAGTTTCACACAAAACCCACAATAACATATTGTCCTCAGCCTGACACTGTGAACCTCTAGAGAACCACACAACTTTAATATAATATAACCGTTAGTCACATAACAAAGGTTAAATCACCAAGCTCACCATATTAAGCTGGGAAGACGCCGCTTGTCACAGTAGTGAGGGAGCACTGTGCTCCGTGCCACCGTCTCTACCACTCTTATACACACTTGTCCCTGTCTCAGCTCCTCAGCTCGTCTCACCAGCTGCTGGAGGGACAGTAGTGGGTGTAGAAGGCCTCGGGTGGCTTGTGTGTGAGGGAGGGAGGCGTCCTGGACCCTCCACGGCGTGTCTCACCTTGAGACGCCGCTTAAACAATCTTCCGCAATACAATCATTATAATTATCATCCTTTGTGGTTTCTTCTTGAGCCTTATACCAGTGACAATCAACATCTTTCACCGTTTTCACCCTGAAGGAGTGTTCTTGCCTTGCTGTCTTCTTAAACCATCAATTTGATGTATAGTGTCTATTAATCTCGTCTAAATTACCAATCAAGCTGTCAATGCAATCACAGCTTTAATATACCTACTAATCTCTCCCATCTTATTGTTTTTTCTTGCAATGTACAGGTTATCATTTTATTAATTCTGCTAGAAATTACCTACTTAAAATTATCTGTTAGATTAAGGACCTGCGCGTACAAGTGGCTTTACAAGATTGTAAATACCATGCTATGTATCCTCACAAACCCAATGTACCTTCTTGTATATAAATAAATAAATAAATAAATAAATAAATAAATAAATAAATAAAGGAGACTCTTACCTACAGGTCCTGTGATACAACTCACATCCTACACAAGACCATTCGACAAAGGATTTTTAAACCCTACCCAACCTATCCTAGTTCAACCCAACCTAACCTAACCCAACCGAGTTCGGTACAGTCTAACCTATGCTCATACAGCCTATCATAACAATATATCTAGTATATACGGTTTTAACAAACACAAAACGACTTTGGTCGAATCTTGTGGTGATGGAAGCGACCCCTGTGACCTGTGACCCTGAGCTGGCACTCTTAATAAATAAAAATGGAGATAATATATGAACTTATAGCTAGCTCTAGACCGTCCTATATGCTATATAGTCGCAATAATAGCTTGATGTTTTCTCCTGATAGTTCCCTTCCCTTCACCTATATACTTTCTTTATATACCCTTCTTCATCCCATATACCTTTATATAACTCGCCGAGATGACTATAGAGAGAGAGTGGCCCTTAGGTAAATTCAGGTACAGTAAATTCAGAATACTTGTGCGCGAAACGTACAAGGCTGCTTATATAACTTATAAGCAGCTGTTAGTACTAAAAATTGTACCTTTCAAAGGTACCTTCGTGGAGCACGAAGTTACATTCACAAGCCGTGCACCAGTACCTTCCTACATCTCAAGTCTGCCTGCCACACACTGTAAGACGACCCGTCATGTCGAGTCAGCTCCTCGGAAAGGCATAGTGAAGGTCGACCTCTTCGCTGGATCATCATTGATTTGATATTGCTGCCAGCGGCGGCTACTTTATTATGTACCCAATACTCATCCTGTGTGCTGGTCCATGTGTGCAACCCATACCCATCCTAGGAGTTGTAGTTATTGTGTACCTTATGCTCATCCTGTGAGGGGGTGGTTTGTGCACCCCATACTCATCCTGTGAGGGGTAGTTTGTGCACCTCATACTCATCCTGTGAGGGGTGGTTTGTGCACCCCATACTCATCCTGTGAGGGATAGTTTGTGCACCTCATACTCATCCTGTGAGGGATAGTTTGTGCACCCCATTCTCATCCTGTGAGGGATAGTTTGTGCACCTCATACTCATCCTGTGAGGGGTGGTTTGTGCACCCCATACTCATCCTGTGAGGGGTGGTTTGTGCACCCCATACTCATCCTGTGAGGGGGTAGTTTGTGCACCTCATACTCATCCTGTGAGGGATAGTTTGTGCACCTCATACTCATCCTGTGAGGGGTGGTTTGTGCACCTCATACTCATCCTGTGAGGGATAGTTTGTGCACCTCATACTCATCCTGTGAGGGGGTAGTTTGTGCACCCCATACTCATCCTGTGAGGGATAGTTTGTGCACCTCATACTCATCCTGTGAGGGGTAGTTTGTGCACCCCATACTCATAGTGTGAGCGGTAGGTTGTGGACCCCATACTCATCCTGTGAGGGGTAGTTTGTGCACCCCATACTCATCCTATGAGGGGTTGTTTATGCACCCCATACTCATAGTGTGAGCGGTAGTTTATTGTGGACCCTATACTCATCCTGTGAGAGGTAGTGCAGTGGGGTTACAGAAGACACAAATTAAGGTCTTACCTTAACTCCCAGGACTGAAAATAGGAGATACTTTTTTACCCACATGGTTATAAACCCATGGAACCGCCTACCCGTCGAAGCCATACATGCCAAAACTGTTACATTTTAAAATTCATCTAGAAAAAAAAATCATCAGGGCCAATGGGGAGGACCTTTTAACAAGCCGCCGGCTTCCTGTCCTCATCGAGGCCACTATAGTGTGTTATTGGCTCTCAGATAAACTCCAAAATCTCATCATTACTGCTAGGTGAACAGAGGCACCAAAGGTGTCTGCTTATTCATCTAAGCGTCGTGTTTAGCTACATTATTTTTCAGCCTGTGATGTTTCAACTCTTCCCTGATTTTGATGTTTGTACAGTGCGTGGAAGCCTAGTGTAGCCAGCACCAGCTGTTGTTGTTGTTATAGATTCAGCTACTCTGAACAAGTTTCAAGTAGCACGGTCTATGGTGAGCCCGTAGTGGACTTACCTGGCACAGGAGCGGCGCTGTGTAGCTGGCCAGCACCAGCTCTTGTTACTCTTGTTATATTGCATTGATTGCTTGATTGATTGATTGATAAAGATTAAGCCACCCAAGAGGTGGCACGGGCATGAATAGCCCGTAAAATATATTGCATTGTCACTATCGCTTCTGTTGTTACTCCCTTGTGGCTGTTGTATTGCCGGTTGTTATAGATTCAGCTACTTGGAACAAGTTCCAAGTAGCACGGGCTATGGTGAGCCCGTAACTTACCTGGCACAGGAGCGGGGCAAGTAGCACGGGCTATGGTGAGCCCGTAACTTACCTGGAACAGGAGTGGGGCAAGTAGCACGGGCTATGGTGAGCCCGTAGTGGACTTACCTGATTGTATTGCCGTTATCGCTGCTATTTGTTATCCTGTAGATGTTGTTATCGAGTTATTACGTTTCGCTTTGTTATTAGAGTAATTATTGTTCTTGTTGTTGATATTATTGTAAGTTATTATTGTTGCTATGCGAATTTCTGTTTCCCTTGCAGCTCATACCTGTTGCTGATTTACATCAGTATTGCAGCGAGAGTTGCATGTGCTAAATTCACCATATTTTTATTATTACAAACTTAATAGCTTCAGCAATTACGGAATACGGTCGTTGCTAAGCCATTATACTTGATCATATTCCAAAAAGCAATATAGTTGATTAAGTCCAATATTAACTAATGTAAATACAATTACCGTCATAATACTTATAATTCAGTCAAAACCTATCTGTGCTGCTGTCGAATTGAAAAGGATTTCCATAAATGTAATAAGTTATTTTAATAACGGGAAGCTGCTCGCTGTATTTATTTTAACGAGGGGGTTTTGAAGAGTCATTTTCACACATGCCCAAACTCTAAAATAAATAATTTGCAGCCCATTAATTGTAAAAAAATTTGTTTCAATATTAACAGAGGATCATACTAAAAAGCAACATTAAATTCTAGTTGTAATACTGAATCCCTCAAGGAGACGGATCTCATCCCACACCTACACTCTCCTTATGTGCTTGAGTGGTCATTAGCTTCCCTATACTATGTGAATGTCTATTGCAAATTGTCTGTGTTTCTAATCATAAAAGTATTTATGTGTTGGGGGTAGAAATAGCCTAAGCTACTCTATTCCTTTGAGATGTATTTCTTTCTTGTCTCAATAAGCATACTTGAACTTGAAGTATTTATGTGTACGCCTGGTAACGTACTACATGTATAAAGGAAGAAATGTGTATGTTTATCATTCAGAATGTTCAGTAGTATGATGATTGTGAGGTGTATACTGAACGATGTACTGAACGGGGTGAGAATAGCTTGAGCTACCTCATCCCTTTGTGTGTGCATTAATACCTCAATAAACTTATTGTAATTGAGACATGTTAAATTTAACAAACAAAACATGAATTTTATTATATTTGAACAGAATATAACTTGGAGCCTTGGAGTAGAAATCCAGCACTCACTGAAAGTTGTGCAACAGGTAGGAGCAGCAGTTACAAAAACTAACTAAACCCTTGGAATAATTAAGCGTACATTTGTCTTTAAGGAAAAAAAGGTAGATATTCAACTGTATAAATCTTTGGTGCGCTCTCATTTGGATTATTGTATCTAAGCACGGCGACCTCATCTTCAGAGGAACATAGCTACTCTAGCAAAAGTGCAACACCGGACAATAAAAATCATTCCAGAGCTAAGTCATCTCTCGTATCAGAAATGCTTGAGGGCCACAGGGCTAACAACACTACAAACTAGGAATGACAGGACGGATCTCATTGAAACTTTATAAAATACTGAACAATTTGGAGAATGTTGATCTCGACAATTTCCAATGAAGCCACCGGCTTCCCGTCCTCGTCGAGGCCACTAGTGTTAGTGGACCCTCAGGTAAATTCAGGTAAAACATGTCAATTATTTTGCAACTATCTAACGTGTGTAAATTAGGACTAATTAAGCAAGTAATTGGTGCCATCACTATAACATGTAAATTGTATTAAAGGCAGAGTGATATCTAGATACATTTGAAAATATACAAAATCACTGTGGCTGTTTGGGAATACATAACTGCTTAATTAACAATACAACTTGGCTTGGATGGTACCACTGGGAGCACCATTGGGGTCTAGAACCACTGTTGCCATACTCCAGGACAACCTCAACCGCTCGCAAGTGATGGAATATGGAAAAAAAATAAGTAATTACCAGAAGAAAAAAAGGTGCAGCAGGAGTATCAGCAGACAGAGACATGTTTATTGAAGGTGAAGATACCAGAGACTGCAGAGGGAGGTCCATTCCCTCATAAATACACTTGGCCCCCATCCTCCTGCCGTTGTTAGGACGCTTCCACACTCGTTGTCTCTTATTATAGGTCTCCCTTCGTCGTTACACGTCGGCCACGTCCGCTCCTGCCCTGGTCGTCTGGGTCTCTCCTGTGCTCGTTCCCGCTCTTCTTTATCCTTGAGTAGCGTGACAACGGACATGTAACCTACAGCGCACTGTAGCCCTTCAAGTCTTCTTTCCCGAAGAACAACATCCCTACAACTGGGTTACAAAAACTGCAACTGTACTCAGTGTTTAATGTTCATGGTCTCTCTACCAAGAGAGACGACCATATTTTCCTGTCCCATGGGGGGATCACGTCTTTACATATTACTATCCTTCCCATCCAAGATGCTGATTAACCCAAGAAGCTGATTGAGAACAACCCATGCTTCGACAGGAAACTAAGTACCACGCATCAAGCCAAATTGATGCGTTGGTCAAAGAACGCTTCCTCTCTCAAATTATTTACACTGGGGCCTTGCACCAGTCCTAGTCGCGGTGCAGCCGGAAGTGCAGTTATTGTGACGGTGGGAAATGTTTCCTATTCCTGCGAGTTTATGCTCTTCTCATAATTACCTTTCTTTGTCATAATCCTCACATAATATTCTCTGTACTAGTTATATATATATCCAAACGTGGGGTAAATTTAATGAACACGTATTGAAAAGTCTTTATTCCTGACAAACCATTACAAAACAAAGAATATCAATTGTTGTTTATGTAAACAAGAGGGAAGGGGTTTGCAACAAGTGCTGAACCTCGTCTGATCCTGGAATGGGTAAAGGATTATCATACATGGTTGTTACAGTAGAAATTATGCATGGTTGTTGTAATATAGTCATCAGAAGTGTTACATGGTTACTTGTTCATGTCT
This sequence comes from Procambarus clarkii, assembly GCF_040958095.1. NCBI lineage: Eukaryota > Metazoa > Arthropoda > Malacostraca > Decapoda > Cambaridae > Procambarus > Procambarus clarkii. The sequence continues at coordinate 26,845,570 of NC_091202.1, read as the reverse complement.
TGTGATTAATAAGCTCTGTGCTTTAACGAATACAAAATAGAGCCAGGAAGCGCGGTGCAACAGGGTTAAATAAAAAGGAAGTAATTTCTCCACTCTGATATGTATTTCCTGTAACTCCTTACACAGTAATACTCAAATGGTACTACTGTGTTCTCTTATCTCATATCCTAACTGTCGCGATCAGTTCTTGCATAGCATTTACGTAACAAACGTATATAAATTTGTATATACTGTATTGGTTACAATATTCATCACATCTCCAACGAGTGTACTGTCACACTTGCACTGACCTGAGCCCCAGGAGGGGTAGTGTGGTGCTGGCTACACTGGTTCATGTTGGCAGCTGATGCTCCACTCCCTGCTTCTCAATTGTTTTTTTTATCATTATCATTATTTTTGTTTAAGTCGATGACTGCTGTCAAACATGTAAATAATTTTCGAGAAACGTTTTCAAATTGTTCTCTTTGTGGCACTGGCGATTTGTTTTAAAGTGAACAGTTCCTCAGCTTCATGTTATTCCGTCTTCTGTCATTGTATAGACAGTCTATATATCTTGTATAGATATAACTAGTATCTTGTATAGATATAACTAGAGTTGTGTCATGATCACCTCAGAATCCATCTTGGGTCTTAAGTCTCACGCTTTATTTCTTATATTTTAACAAATTTCTTCAAATTTGGTTATCTCTCACTTCATGTTTATTTCTCTGGCATGGAAGTATTGCACTGAAAAAGCGTTTGAATATAATTTTGTCTCGATGGGTGAGTTCATCGGGCAGCGTCATTCATCCTGTGAGTGGACATACCGCCATAGCAGTATGTGCCCCCCAATTGGAAGAAAACCCGCTGGGTTGTTCATCCTGTCACTTGTACCCAGACACAGCTGGGACTTGTCTGTCAAGTGAACAGCTTATCAAACAAGATTAACATTTGCCAACCCCTAAAATTTACGTTATCTTGCGGGTGCCAAATGGGGGAAATCTTTTAAGAAGAGTATCTATATTGGACAAATAGTGTTTTCCTAACTCAAACAATGTGGGGTTTATTATTCTACACATTTCTAATGTCTCTTAGATGTTCACATTCTCTCAGGTAGTGGTCAAGGCGGTGTCCGTCACTCTTCACCACAGATTCTGCCACTGTTGTGTCCATATGTGTCGAGCAGGATGGGCACTGGCGCAACTTGGGTGCCACTGTACCCTCTACTTCCCTCCCTTCTCTTACAATGACCGGGTTCCTTTGAAAATCTTCTGTTTAATTATAAATTGTATGTACTGGAGGTAAACAAAAATAATCCTCACAGGTTAACTCACTTTTCCACACGCTTACCAGAGGCCAAGGGAGGTCACCAGAGGCCAAGGGAGGTCACCAGAGGTCACGCTAGGTCACCAGAATGCAGTCACCGCTCACACGTAAGTGACGGGCACTTTTCGGGGGCTGTTAGTGGGATCAAGAGGAGTCAAGGGTCGACTCTCCCTGCCACTGTCGTCGCCACCAATAGTGGCGTACCAGTGCGGGGGGTCACTAAGCGGGAGAGGCGGGCCCTGTGAGGCGTGGCCAGGAGGCACACCCGGCGCGCACTCCCCGTACAGAGTGCCAGTGTCAAGGTGGAGGGTGATGTCGGGATGAAGCAGCGGGTGGTAGAGAGGATGGAGAGCGGCGTACGGGCACTGTTGGAGACAACCCTGGTGATGGTTATGTTGAAGATGGTGAAGCGGGTGATCTGGGGGAAGACGAGGGGGCGGCCCAAGACGCGTTGGTGTAGTGAGTGGGTAGAGGGTCGAGTCGCCATTGGTAGGTGGTGGGGGCAGGTGGGTATTGGTGATGTGGTTGTCTGGCCTCCACACCTCGTCCCACATCCCTAGTGTCTTGTCTTGCTTGTTCCTCTTTCTCCTTTTCTTCCTCTTCCTCCTCCAGCGACAGACGAGAAATATAGCAATAACGGCAAGGCCCAGGAGTGTGACGGCGACACAGATCAAGATGGTCCACAGGCTGACACGGCCGTCACAACCCACGCCTCCGTCACCAAGCTCTCGCACAGACACACCTGAAAATATATACACCATTAAAATCTACAGATTTGTCACGCGACAAATCCACGTCACATGTAGAGACATGTGACGTGGTGTAACTATTATTATTATTACTATATAACAATGCCAAGACTACGAAGGATTAAGACAGGAATATATACAATACAGACAATATATATATATATGTATATATATATATATATATATATATATATATATATATATATATATATATATATATATATATATATATATATATATATGTCGTACCTAATAGCCAGAACGCACTTCTCAGCCTACTATTCAAGGCCCGATTTGCCTAATAAGCCAAGTTTTCATGAATTAATGTTTTTTCGTCTACCTAACCTACCTAACCTAACCTAACCTAGCTTTTTTTGGCTACCTAACCTAACCTTACCTATAAATATAGGTTAGGTTAGGTTAGGTAGGGTTGGTTAGGTTCGGTCATATATCTACGTTAATTTTAACTCCAATAAAAAAAAATTGACCTCATACATAGAGAAAAGGGTTGCTTTATCATTTCATAAGAAAAAAATTATAGTAAATATATTAATTCAGGAAAACTTGGCTTATTAGGCAAATCGGGCCTTGAATAGTAGGCTGAGAAGTGAGTTCTGGCTACTAGGTACGACATATATATATATATATATATATATATATATATATATAATATATTACAGACAAATTGCAAGTTACAATAAATACATAACTTTACTGTACAGTTTGAAGTTTCGTAACTTAAAGTGCAAATGGTTAGTTATTGATTAATAAAATACTGAATTACAAGAAGTTAGGTATTTATAGAAAACATGATGCTTAGATATGCACAAGTGATATGATCTGGTAAGGACTATTGTACATAACAAGAAAAGCAACAAAGTAGTTACTTAAGATGCTATAGCGAACATTATTGAAACGTTTGACAGTGTCGAGAAGACGCTATTGTATAATCCATTAAATAATTATGGGAATTAAATAATTATGGGGGAATTTGTAACACTAAAGACCTTACTTAAAATTAACCAATTCTGTTAATTAACCACAAAAACATATAGGCAAGAATATCTCCGAAAACTGTACAGTTTATTCTCCGAGAATATTAGGAACTTTCGAGTCAGAATTCACATTTTTGTCAGTGAATTTCGACACCTGGTTTCTGATGGTTATTTTATGAGTCAATGTTCCATGTGTCCCAACTGTGTCGCAGGGAACAACAACAGGCAGCTGTGGCGGCAAAGTTAAGAGTGAAGGAAATGGCAATAACGTGTACTGGAGTTCACCAATACACTCACAGACGTGTACTGGAGCTCACCAATACACTCACAGACGTGTACTGGAGCTCACCAATACACTCACAGACGTGTACCGGAGTTCGCCAATACACTCACAGACGTGTACTGGAGCTCTTCCTTGGGTGTGAGGACCTGCATCAGCCACACGAGTGGGAAGAGGAGCCGAGTAGTCCATAACATGGTGGCATGTTGTTTCAGATTTAGCTACTCAGAACGAAGTGTCCATGTAGCACGGGCTATGGCGAGCCCGTAATATGGTGGCAGTTGTCCCTTCAAGAGTCAGCGCGTGTGAGAGATCATGACTAAGTCAAGCTACAATACTGCTGTCCAAGTCATTAGACCTTCAGACCTCGAGGGGGTCTCCAAGACCAAGGAGTATTGCAACTACTTCATCCACTCTTGTGTTCTTGGGGATATCCTCAGAATGCACCCCAAAGTGTGCCAGTGCAGTCTACTGATCACATGCTCCTGTTTGACTAACCAGTCTTCTATACGGGAAACATGGTATGACAGCTTGCTCTTGTCACACACACACACACACACTGTAACCCTTCATATGGTCTAGAGTAGCTGTATACACCAGGTATCTTTGTATATTAATACAAATAAGCAGTGCTGGTAGGTATCATGACGAGGACTTGACCTACAGAAAAAGGAAAAGGCTACAATGTTTTCCGAAGTCACTGTATGGATACACCGTTACAAGAAGCTCTACAGAGCAATATAGAGTTAAAAGAAACTAGAGAGGGGCTGCAACAAGGAGAGAGATGTAAAGCTAGCCCCCCAAAAGAGAAGGGGACTATGGCAGGATACATTATAATGATACAAATAGAGCCAACTGACCATAGAGTGATGGGGGACTGGCACAGGCTGGCTGGTCGACGCTGACCGAGGCGTTGGGGTCAGAGGTCAGCTTGGAGAGCCACACCAGGGAGCAGTTGCAGTGCAGGGGGTTGCCAGACATTCTCAGGCTCTTGAGGTGCTGCAGCGGCACCTGGTAAGGAGGAAGGTAGATCACCTCAGTATTCCAGCTCCTGGCACCCAGTCCTCTCCCCCACAACATGTATACTTGAGTTTACTCGTGTGGCTCTTGAGTTTATAATTAACATGAATGAGTTTGGGAAGGTGCAATTCACCTGTGTGTGGGGTGAGGTAGACTCACCTGTGTGTGTGTGTGGGGTGAGGTACAGAAGACTCACCTGTGTGGGGGTGAGGTAGACTCACCTGTGTGGGGTGAGGTAGACTCACCTGTGTAGGGGTGAGGTAGAGGAGACCGCAAGCTGTGAGATCGAGATGGCGGAGGGTGAGGAGCGAAGCCAACGCTGTAGGCGTGAGCGAGGAGAGGCGAGGATTGTGACTGAGCACCAGCGAGTCGAGGACGCTGGTGCTCAGAAACGCCTCACTGCTGATGGTGTTGAGCCGCGGGCAGCGAGACATCGACAGAGACAACAGCGAAGTCAGACCTTTGAAGCAGTCCCCAGGGAGCGTCTCAAAAAGGTTTCCACTGAGGTCTAGTTCTTGGAGATCAGGAAGAGCACTGAGGGCAGTGGAGGGAACCTGCAGAAGGCGGTTGTCGACGAGGGAGAGGCGACGTAGCTCGTACACACCTGCGAACGCCTCCGGGCTAATGTCACTAATGTTATTCTTGTCTAGAATGAGACGGGCCAGGCTGGTGACGCCGCCGAAGGCACGACCAGGCACTTGCGAAATCTGATTGTCACTGAGGTCGAGCTCCGACAGAGACGTCAGGTTACTCAGCCCGGCACTCGGGACACTCCCTAACTTGTTGCCACTCAGGTTAAGCGTCCACAAGTTGGGGAGTGCACTAAGGCTGTTCTCACTCAAGGTTTTAATTTTGTTATTGGATAAGTTCAATTCTATCAGGTTGACAAGACCTCTGAAGGCCCCGTCCTCGACGAGGAAAATCTTATTGTTATCGAGGTGGAGGACCCTGATCCCCACCAGACCCTGCAGTGCAGTGCCCTCTATCGTCTTGAGGTGATTGTTGCTCACACGCAGCTCCTGCAGACTCTTCTGCTCCTCGAAGTTCTTTTTTCCAAGCGTCACTATTTCATTGTCTGATATGTCCAGTTTCTTTAGATCAGCGTAAAAAACAAGAGATTGGGAAAGGGCTCGGATCTTGTTACGGGTGAGAATTATCGTTTGCACCCTTGGGTTCAAGAGGATCGGAACCACTTCTAAGCTCACGTTTTCACAGTTAACAATCAAACTACTGTCATCACAGTCACAGCCAGTTGGGCAAAAGCCCTCAGTCGCAACAGGAAAAGAAAACAGAATAATTAGATATATGATCACATTGTAAGCGTTTTTATATTGCTTCAGTTTGAGAAAGGTCCACTTGCACACAGACTTTACATCATACAAGCAGACATGACTGCAAGCAGCCAAGTCGGGTTTAGTCCGGAGCAAGGACATGATAATGAAACAACAGTCTACTATACACACATATACAGAGTGAGTGAGGAGGCCCAGCGAGCCTCTCACAGCATAAGACACTGGTAATTCAAAAGTCTGATATGAACAGGTGTGATAATTCCGCCAACCTTTTCTCCTCGTTCTCTTTCTCCTGGCGTTATTACTCTCCGTTGCTGGCGAGGTGCGCATGAGGGCCCTCACCTGGGTGTTTTCAGGCTCTGAGAGTGGCGAGTGCCAGGCACTATCAGGCAGGTCGCAGACCAGACCTGTGGCACTCGTCCCTCGCTCCTTCCACCTCAACATTCTCCCTTCTCTCTGTTCACTCACCAACGCTGTCATAACCCATGGGCTTCCCACATTATATATTTTTATTTGATCACTTTTCTCACTAACTCATTCAATTCTACATGTTTTCAATTGGTATTCTGTCTGTACTCAAGGCACACTTCAGTAGTTATAAAGCATGCGAACCGGAACCTGTTGTCTGACAGAACCACATGAAGGACTTGGAAGTTTAATCCCACACCAAACCGGACCAGTTTGTAACTAACTTTTACACAGTCGAGCTCTATATTTGAGGGTTCTCTGTGCCTCGGCACGACACAGCCTCTCCATTACACACTTTGCCCTACACCTTCCTGTTGGTGAGTCCTACACCCGCCTCCTGGTGTATCCTACACCCGCCTCCTGGTGTATCCTACACCCGCCTCCTGGTGTATCCTACACCCGCCTCCTGGTGTATCCTACACCCGCCTCCTGGTGTATCCTACACCCGCCTCCTGGTGTATCCTACACCCGTCTGCTGGCGTGCTTCATGTTTCTCTCTGGATGGTGTTTCGACGAGGCAGGAAACAATCTGAAATAAATTAAGTAGTTTTAGGCGATTTAAACGAACAGAAAGTGTGTGTGTGTGTGTGTGTGTGTGTGTGTGTGTGTGTGTGTGTGTGTGTGTGTGTGTGTGTGTGTGTGTGTGTGTGTGTGTGTGTGTGTGTGTGTGTGAGTGTGTGTGTGTGTGTGTGTGTGTGTGTGTGTGTAGGACATGCTTATGTGTCACGTACATCTTCGTCTGTAAAACATCGGTTTAAATTCAAAACCTTTTATATTGCATTAGACCAACAAAAGTGACACGGTCAGCGGAAGGTTTTCGTGAAACACATAACGACATTACTATGATCAATAACATTTACACGTGTTATTACAATTATAAATATAATGACATTACAAATTACGTCAGTAGAGACAGTCGCGGCTCACAATACCAGACAATTTATTAATTACTTGAAACGTTTAGAACGTAGCCGATGGTGAGAGGATCTCCGTTGCAGAGAGAGAGAGAGAGAGAGAGAGAGAGAGAGAGAGAGAGAGAGAGAGAGAGAGAGAGAGAGAGAGAGAGAGAGAGAGAGAGAGAGAGAGAGAGAGAGAGAGAGAGAGAGAGAGAGAGAGAGAGAGAGAGAGAGAGAGAGAGAGAGAGAGAGAGAGAGAGAGAGAGAGAGAGAGAGAGAGAGAGAGAGAGAGAGCAAGCGTGCGTGCTAAGGCAGGACTTACAACAAGAAATACATCTGGACAACAAACCCCCCAGACGAAGACATGCTGGTAAAGGTGTTAACAGAGAGGGAAAATGTATAACAGAACTGTGCCCAGTGTTAAGACCGTTCGCCAAGAGCCACAAGAAAGGTGACAAGAACTGCTGCCCAGCGCTGAGGCACCTGTTATATCTACGTAAAGAACTCTCTTAAACCAAAAGAAAGAACATCCAAAGAAAAGATGGTTAATGGCAAGAATAAGTGGTGGTAGGAAGGCTACTTAAAGATGGAATATAAGGTGAAGGGGGGAGTGCACCCCTTCAGCAACAACAGCAAGAATTTGATGTGAACGTGGTGGGAAAATCAGAAGATACGTCAATCGCCAATCATATCAGAACTCACAAGTTAACCCACATAATATTATGTAGAGTACTTTTTAGTACAAACAGGTACTCCCAGAACCAGTAACCACGATGGTGTTCTCCTAGTACACACACACACACCTCCCATACTTCCTGTGTCAAGATCTCCTTACACCCAACACCCCTCTCATCCCTGAACTTCCTCCTCCACCCCTTCTCCCCTCTCCCCCACTCTCCACCCCATCTCCTCCCCCCTGCCAGCCCCACGAGGCGCCATGCTCCACCCACAAACACAGGTGTTCCGCACGGTAAAATTAACTCATGCTAAATGGCCGCTTCTGGGGAGAGTTTTTGCGGACTCTGTCAACACGAAAGACCACTCCGGTTACTCATTTTGATTAATTAAGGCTTTAGAGCGGGGTGGGAGGATGCTTGGTGACAGGTGAGGGGGGTGTGAACGACAGTCCGCCATCCCAGGTAAACTCCACACTAAGTCCACCTCTCTGCTTACACCTACAATAATAAGTCACTCACAATCGACTTGAGAATGGTCCAGGACGGACGGAAACGTCGTCGTCCCTTCACTTTCTAGTGTGTGTGGTTTGGTCAACAAGTTATTCATGTTCCCTTTAGACGGTACAATATTTATAGTTCACGGCGTCATGGTGTAAAGTGAACATTTCCGCTATGCCGATACACTAATGCTTAAAATGCTGAAGGATCACAGCACAAAGTGTACTAAATATCCATCTATACAAGTACTCACCTAGTTTTGCTTGCGGGGGGGGGGGGGGGGGGTGAGTTTTGGCTCTTTGGTCCCGCCTCTTAACAAGCGTCTGTGGACGATACCAAACTAATAAAAGAAAAGGACAACGACAGAGTTGGAGACAACAAGGCTTCAACAGAGCCTGAACAATCTTCAGAGGTTGTCAAAGATATGACAACTTAAACTTCTCCCAAACACGTGCCCAGTAATGGACAGGACACCATAACTGGCCACTAACTCTTGGAAGCAGACCTGACACTCACCCAGTCACCAGAGATTCAGATCAACTCATTAACAGCTGTATATGTGCAGCAGGCGAACATCAGGCTGACCTTTAGATAGGAGAAGGGTTGAACACCATCGTCGTACAGTGTGGCGGCCTGTGTGAGACCGCTCTAGCACTTCCACCCACACTATGGATCCCAATCAAAAAGAATCCCAAACGAAGTGGTTTGCTTGTCCCTGACCCGACGTTAAATTACGAGAAGCAGTTGTAAGAGCTTGACCTGAGAACTGTCATCAATTTTTAATCAGCCTAGATAATGAGAAACATGTCATCGCTCCATCATATTGACTATAACCACCAAAACTACACATCAGAAAGTGAAGACACGACAACTGACTGAAACGTCGTCGTCGACTCATCTTCAAGTGTGTGGTTTGATCATCATATCTTCAGCCACGTTACTGTGACTCATTGTCTGCATCTTACTAGTTCCACAAAACTGGGAGCAACTGGATGCACCGCACCACAACACCACCACACCACACAACACCACACACCACACCACAACACCATACACCACAATACTACACAATACCACACACCACATATCGCATTCGGGGTTCAACAAACAATTTCGTTCTATGGCCTTCATAAAGGCAAGAGAGGGCAATCCCCTTGCCCACATGTAGCAGCTTCCACAAGACAATAATTGTATCCCCCCTCCCCCCCCGTAGTCACCAAAGGATAGTCCCCACGGGTGCCTAGCCACCACAGGATAGTAAATAGTGAATTGTTAACCAGAAAGACTAAATGGACCTTATACTATCTTCAAGTAACATACTGCACTGACTGCTTGCCTTAAGCTTAATTTGTTCTGCAGATCAGTTCAGGGAAACCCAGACCACCAGTGTCCAAGAACAAGGAATGAGCTAAGAAAGTAATATGATGTTGCTTTGCTTTGTTTTTGGGGCAAAACTCTAAGTTTTTTAAGTTTTAAGTTTTTCTTAAAACGCTGCTTTATTTCCCCACTTGCTGAAAGACTATTTTCCATTTTTTGTTGTTGAAGTTGCACTGATTAAGGGCACTCTCGTGGGAGACATATTTACTAATAATGTAAACTATGACGACTATCTTGGTTTTTTTCCCCATCTGCTGTCATGATTTCCAGTGATGATGTCTGTATCCGTGTGTGTGTGTGTGTGTGTGTGTGTGTGTGTGTGTGTGTGTGTGTGTGTGTGTAACCTTCAAAATTCTCAGAGGAATTGACAGAGTAGATAAACTGTTTAACACGGGTGGTACGCGAACAAGGGGACACAGGTGGAGACTGAGTACCCAAATGAGCCACAGGGACGTTAGAAAGAACTTTTTCAGTGTCAGAGTAGTTAACAGATGGAATGCACTAGGAAGTGATGTGGTGGAGGCTCACTCCATACACAGTCTCAAATGTAGATATGATAAACCCTAGCATAGGCTCAGGAACCTGTACACCAGTTGACTGACAGTTGAGAGGCGGGACCAAAGAGCCAGAGCTCAACCCCCGCAAGCACAACTAGCTGAGTACACACTAACGGGGGAAAATACCAGAATCTTAAACTGTTTAGTAAATGCTGAACGCCGGGGGGGGGGGGGAGGGGGGTGCGGCGTTTACGAAGGATTACTCCTATTAATAATTCAATGTGCGCATTTCAGGCAAATTAGTTAATTAAACGAGAAGGTGGAGGGGTAGATTGAGGGGGGGGACAAGGGAGGGGGGAGGGAGGGGGGTAATGGGGGCCGCACCCCCCCAACCCCCCATGGCGACGCGTCAACGCTTGCCTAGTTTAAAATTTACCGGGAATATAATTTTTGCAAATTTGTAACTGAAATTATAAATCATAACGTTGTTATTCTCTTAATCATGGCAATAATAGTTTTATTACTGTACTAATGATAATTATAATAATTACAATAATGTTATTGTAATTGAACAAATCCACAAGGGCCGTGACGAGGATTCGAACCTGCGTCCGGGAGCATCCCAGACACTGCCTTAATCGACTGAGCTAAATCCCCTTGTGGATTTGTTCATTTGATGCATCACGTTAGTGTGATCTCTGTGTGTTATTGTAATTACTGTACCTGGAAAATGATAAAGGAGTGGGAATATAAGAAAGAAATGAATGAATACAAAATTATCAATGAAATGCAATTAAATAAAAACACGAAATGAATCAGACTGAATCACTAATACAAGTCAGGGTTCGTTCACCACTCTCAATACAGCCCGTCCTCCAAACAAAGATCCAAAAGTGATTCCATCCACCCGCCAAACCCCCTGTTTATGAATGAAAAACGATTTATACACAACTCACAACTGTTGACGTTCGAACAGTTCCGGAACAAGTGCTTCACTGACGACTTTGGTTCGAACCACAACGCTGTAAATGCTTCACCCACGTACTACAAATACAAATAATCGCCAACAGAACCTAAACACCTAACCTAACCTATACCTAAAACATTTTAATAATAATAATTCATATACGAAAACAAATCCATTTTTAATACACCATGCTATAATTAATGAATACGTATTAAGAAAAGTGTGGGGGGGGGGGGGACGTCCGCTGCTTTAACGAGCCTAGCTGGCCTGAGGGCTGGCGGGCTCTCAACATTCAGTGTCTCCAGTGGGGAGTGAGGGGGGGGGGGCTCCACAGTCCTCGTTAATAAAAATTAACTCCATACACGAGTCAACATTGTCTTAATTCTTACAAATTCGCTATTATTATTAAATCTTATTAGCGACTTTTAGAGTTTTCAGAAGAACTTCCTCAATATTTCCGGAATGCAGGACTGTACATAAGACATGAAATGGGACATGTAAGTGGGTGAAGCTGTACCTTGTCCTGTACCTCGTACTGTACCTCGTGCTGTACCTCGTGCTGTACCTCGTACTGTACCTCGTGCTGTACCAGGTGCTGTACCTCGTACTGTACCTCGTACTGAACCTCGTACTGTACCAGGTGCTGTACCTCGTACTGTACCTCGTATTGTACCTCGTACTGTACCTCGTATTGTACCTCATACTGTACCTCGTGCTGTACCTCGTGCTGTACCTCGTACTGTACCTCGTGCTGTACCTCGTACTGTACCTCGTGCTGTACCAGGTGCTGTACCTCGTACTGTACCTCGTATTGTACCTCATACTGTACCTCGTACTGTACCTCGTATTGTACCTCATACTGTACCTCGTACTGTACCTCGTGCTGTACCTCGTGCTGTACCAGGTGCTGTACCTCGTACTGTACCTCGTGCTGTACCTCGTACTGTACCTCGTATTGTACCTCATACTGTACCTCGTACTGTACCTCGTATTGTACCTCATACTGTACCTCGTACTGTACCTCGTATTGTACCTCATACTGTACCTCGTACTGTACCTCGTGCTGTACCTCGTACTGTACCTCGTGCTGTACCAGGTGCTGTACCTCGTACTGTACCTCGTGCTGTACCTCGTACTGTACCTCGTGCTGTACCAGGTGCTGTACCTCGTACTGTACCTCGTGCTGTACCAGGTGCTGTACCTCGTACTGTACCTCGTACTGTACCTCGTGCTGTACCTCATACTGTACCTCGTACTGTACCTGCTACCGTAGAGTGTACAGCACCTGGTATTGAGCAGTATTACCACCTCCGGTTATAACCACCCGCGGCGATAATCACTAAATAATCACACACTTAATCCACGATAAAGTCTTACACAACTCATCTATTATATTCCCTCCTGTAATTTACCATAACCAACTATTAGTTTTGTCATTAGCATAATTACTATCATAACAAATGTATCTTTTTCCCCTGGGGTTGATTTGGGTAGATGAGTCGTTGTACGTCCGTGACCAGAGTAGATGAGGTGTTGTACGTCCATGACCAGGGTAGATGAGGTGTTGTACGTCCGTGACCAGGGTAGATGAGGCGTTGTACGTCCGTGACCAGAGTAGATGAGGCACTGTACGTCCGTGACCAGGGTAGATGAGGCGTTGTACGTCGGTGACCAGGGTAGATGAGGCATTGTACGTCCGTGACCAGGGTAGATGAGGCGTTGTACGTCCGTGACCAGGGTAGATGAGGCGTTGTACGTCCGTGACCAGCGTAGATGAGGCGCTGTACGTCCGTGACCAGGGTATATGAGGCGCTGTACGTCCGTGACCAGGGTAGATGAGGCGCTGTACGTCCGTGACCAGGGTAGATGAGGCGCTGTACGTCCGTGACCAGGGTAGATGTTTTGTCCGTGAATAAGGTAGACAAGAATAACTAAAAATTAATACCGTCCAATAAATAATAAAAACCACGGGAGACGAGGAGGGTCATCACCCCCTCCACGCCAAGACGACTGCTCGTCTCAGGAAGGTCGTCTCCTCGTGCTCAAAAACATCCAAGACAACACATGCAAACTCGAAAGCCATCTGCAGGCCGCCCTCCTCCTACCCTGGCGGGTCGCCGGACGTCATGGCGGCGGCCTGATGTGATCTCAGGGCGGCCCGCCTGCCTGCCTGCCTGCCTGCCTGCCTGCCTGCCTGCCTGCCTGCCTGCCTGCTCCTGCCTGCCTGCTCCTGCCACGCGCATGCTAGATATAATGAGACTGACAACGGTCACTCATGCTTAACATGGGATGTAAACAGCGACCTTGGTGTCTACAGCAGGGGGAAAGAGGCGTAGGGGTGGTGTGCATGGTGGTCTGATCAACATGTTGGTGAGGTTTGCTAGTCTGGGCTACAAGTCCTGTATGACTGACTATCCTGCGAGATGGGGAGCTCTTAGCACTGGGTTGCTAGCTCTTGGCACACTGTAACCAGTCATATAGTCTAGGGGTAGCTGCATAAATGTACACATTACATTTATGCAGGTTGGTCGTCTTAGGTCGATGTTTTAGGTCGTCTTCTCTCCACTCCTATTTATCTTATACGTTTGTGTGTGTGTGTGTGTGTGTGTGTGTGTGTGTGTGTGTGTGTGTGTGTGTGTGTGTGTGTGTGTGTGTGTGTGTGTGTGTGTGTGTGTGAGTATAGGAATTGAATTGAATAGAAATTATTCAAAGGGCCAAAACGGGAAGGGCAGCCCTTAGGAGAGAGAGAGCTCCTAGCTAGCCCTCTGCACCGTCCCTGGAGCCCCTCTCCGGGGGGCTACTGCCCCCTCCCCCACAAATTAAACACAAACATACCCCAACCTCTGAATGACTTCGTACACAACCCAACCACCCTCTCATGGTTTAGTTAAGCTCCCGAACCTACTCAACCGAAGATTTAAACCCAAATACTAAAAAAAACAGAGCATCGAATCTTGGGAAGTTGTGTGCGTGTCTGGGACGAGTTTGCCGTTGATTGGAGGCTTGTGTGAGGCGTTGCTATGTATTAGAGCGCTGTGACACATCACTTATGGCGCCAATCTTTCTGCTGTCCGCCCACCCACCCGGGGGAGGGGCCACGGGAGGGGGGGCGGGGAGTGCCACACGCAATCATTCATAATCTCGGTCCATTGAGATTTCCTGCCAGTCTGTTTGTAAACATTGGGAGAGAGTGGCGGTGTGGCCCTAAGGCAGGGAGGTGGTGTGGCCCTGGGGAAGGTCTTAGTGGCCCTGAGGAAGGGAGGTGGTGTGGCCCTGGGGAAGGTCTTAGTGGCCCTGAGGAAGGGAGGTGGTGTGGCCCTGGGAGAGGTCTTAGTGGCCCTGAGGAAGGGAGGTGGTGTGGCCCTGGGGAAGGTCTTAGTGGCCCTGAGGAAGGGAGGTGGTGTGGCCCTGGGAGAGGTATTAGTGGCCCTGAGGAAGGGAGGTGGTGTGGCCCTGGGGAAGGTCTTAGTGGCCCTGAGGAAGGGAGGTGGTGTGGCCCTGGGAGAGGTCTTAGTGGCCCTGAGGCAGGGAGGTGGTGTGGCCCTGGGGAAGGTCTTGGTGGCCCGGCTGGCTGGCTGGTCGACATGGGAGCCGACAGAGGCCAACATTAGATTACTTACAGACCGACGACCTTCCTCGGAAGTTTTAATATGCTACTAAAGTTTTGTCCGACGACACTACACCGAGTCTCCGCTTGTTACGACCACCCTCATGCTGCAGACCAATGAGCTCTGGCTCTTTGGTCCCGCCTCTCAACTCTCAATCAACTGATGTACAGATTCCTGAGCCTACTGGGCTTTGTAAATCAGATTTACATTTGACACATGCTACATATCTTCATATTCACACATACTGTGTGTGCGTGTGTGTGTACTCACCTAATTGTGCTTGCGGGGGTTGAGCTTTGGCTCTTTGGTCCCGCCTCTCAACTGTCAATCAACTGGTGTACAGATTCCTGAGCCTACTGGGCTCTATCATATCTACATTTGAAACTGTGTATGGAGTCAGCCTCCACCACATCACTTCCTAGTGCATTCCATTTATTAACTACTCTGACACTGAAAAAATTCTTTCTAACGTCTCTGTGGCTCATCTGGGTACTAAGTTTCCACCTGTGTCCCCTTGTTCGTGTCCCACCCGTGCTGAAGAGTTTGTCTTTGTCCACCCTGTCAATTCCCCTGAGAATTTTGTAGGTGGTTATCATGTCTCCCCTTACTCTTCTGTTTTCCAGGGATGTGAGGTTCAGCTCCTTTAGCCTTTCCTCGTAGCTCAATCCTCTCAGTTCCGGGACGAGCCTGGTGGCATACCGTGGAATCTTCTCTAACTTTGTCTTGTGTTTAACTAGGTATGGACTCCAGGCTGGAGCTGCATACTCCAGGATTGGTCTTACATAAGAGGTATACAGGGTTCTGAAAGATTCCTTACACAAGTTTCTGAAGGCAGTTCTTATGTTGGCCAGTCTAGCATATGCCGCTGATGATATTCTTTTGATGTGGGCCTCTGGGGACAGGTTCGGTGTGATATCAACCCCCAGATCCTTCTCTCTATTTGATTCTTGCAGGATTTCCCCTCCCAGATGATACCTTGTGTTCAGCCTCCTGCTCCCTTCGCCTAATTTCATCACCTTACACTTTCCAGAGTTGAACTTCAGCAGCCATTTTCTAGACCATTCCTCCAGTTTATCCAGGTCATCCTGTAGTCTCCGTCTATCTTCATCCGTCTTGATTCTTCTCATAATTTTTGCATCATCAGCAAACATCGAGAGGAATGAGTCTATACCCTCTGGAAGATCGTTCACATATATTAGAAACAGGATGGGTCCAAGTACTGAGCCCTGTGGGACTCCGCTGGTGACATCTCGCCACTCTGATGTCTTCCCCCTCACCGTGTGTGGTGAGGGGTGTGTGTGTGTGTGTGTGTGTACTCACCTATTTGTGCTTGCGGGGGTTGAGCTTTGGCTCTTTGGTCCCGCCTCTCAACTGTCAATCAACAGGTAGGTGTGTGTGTGTGTGTGTGTGTGTGTGTGTGTGTGTGTGTGTGTGTGTGTGTGTGTGTGTGTGTGTGTGTGTGTGTGTGTGTGTGTGTGTGTTTGTCCTTGTACAAACACTTTACACCTTACCCCCCCCCCCCCTTTCTGTTTTCAATTATTTGATGTCTCCTGTCGTTTACAATGCGTCTCATAATGTCAGTAAATTGTAAAAAAAAAAAAAGTAAATTTATTCCAATCACTTAAGCGTCGTGTCAAACAGCCTTACTCCTCCCAACTATTGTGATTATGCAGGTTATATTTCATAATAAAAGTATCAGTGATTGGATATTACTAATTAAATTATAAATGCACAGCCATTTTATGAATGAAAGTTTTGCAGGTTTTTTTTAATTATAAATATAAATGCTTATGTTGATGAAAAAAAGAACTTAGTTTATAGTGTATAAGTTTATATTACACATCTTTCTGCATTTACTGCACATCTTTGCGTAAGATGTAGTTAATTATCTTAGCATCCGGGAGAAACAATGGGCAGAGTTTCTTTCACCCTATGCCCCTGTTACCTAGCAGTAAAATAGGTACCTGGGTGTTAGTCAGCTGTCACGGGCTGCTTCCTGGGGGTGGAGGCCTGGTCGAGGACCGGGCCACGGGGAAACACTAAAGCCCCGAAATCATCTCAAGATAACCTCAAGATGATACAAGGCACTCCACATCATTCAAGTTAATACCAAAAATAATGTGCTCTCAATTGAGGTGTGTTGCCGTAGCTCGTCTTGTAATGCCCCCGGCACGTCTACATTCCTAAGTGGTGAGGAAGATTGCTAGCGTCTTGAGGGAAATTAAGTCTGCTGCAATGCAGATGGGGAAACCGGTTGTGCTATTGCAAAGAACCTCATGCATTTTGTGGTATATATGTCGTGGTGGTGGAGTTACCGGCACGAACTGTCATGTGTAGGCGAGACTTCCTGCCTTCCCCTCTCGTCAATCATCAAGATATTCCTCCTGCCTCATTCCCTCACTCCTGCCTCATTCCCTCACTCCTACCCTCATTTCCTCTTCACCCACAGGTTCTCCCCTCACCCTCATTACCTCAACTTTCATCACCCTCTCTACCATCTCCCCCTTACCCACTTCTTTCCCCTCGTTCTCTCTTCCTATACGCTTCTCGACTTCCACTCTTCTCCTATCTCTTCTTTCCCTTCCCCCTTCATTAATTCCTCCCCTCCCACCTCCCTCCTGCCCCTCCCCCACCCCTCTATCATACACATGCAGGGTCATACACGGTGCTCGTGACGTAACATATCGGTAAGACATTACCAGAGGTCAAAAGGTCAGGCGTACGGTGAGGGGTCATTATTTATAAACTATTATCAACTACACTCACACAGCACCGCTCCTGTGCCAGGTAAATCCACTCCGGGCTCACCATAGCCCGTGCTACTTGGAACTTGTTCCGAGTAGCTGAATCTATGACAACAACAACAACATTACACACAGTCTAAGATATAGGAACCCTTCTATGACAAGACCACTACAACTGCTACAACCATGGCTACAGCTACACTACAACTTGGATCTTACCTGAAGAGGCTCTCGAGAGTTCTTCTACTCCCCGAGCCCGGCCTCGACTTGTGATAATTCGGTCTAACAGGCTGTTGCTTGTAGCTGCCTGTAGGCCCCGCCTGCTATCATAACACCTTGTCAGCAAGGCGGACAGCCCGCCTGCTATCACAAGATAGTGTTAGCAAGGACAGCCCGCCTGCTATCATAACATATCACTGACCTGCTGTGCGCATATATATGGCTGCGCAGAAACCATAGCCAACAAACAGTTTAGGAGACGCCGTTCCCTTCCGTTGACAAAACCTCAAATCATTTACAAAAGCCTTTAGTGGCAAAATACGACCATTTAACGAGGTCGCCGGCGTGACCTGATCAAAGAGCGCGCTTGAGGGCAGTGTTCAAGTTCAAGTTCAAGTATGTTTATTGAGATAAGCAATAAATACATCTCAAAGGGATAGAGTAGAGCTTAGGTATTTCTACCCCCCAAGGGCAGTGTTGCAGTGCGTGTGTGTGTGTGGGGGGGGGGGGAGGGGTGAGGGGAGACTGAGGTAAACACACGCCATATACCAACGTGAACCCCAAGATTATTTCTACATAAAGCAGCTCAAGACACTGAACTAAAACCCACACATAAGCCTTCATAAACACCCACACAACTCTTACACATGGCTACGACACCCTCACACACACATGCCTACACATGAACCGTTACCGGAGCCGGTGGCCGAGCGGACAGCACGCTGGACACGTGATCCTGTGGTCCTGGGTTCGATCCTGGGCGCCGGCGAGAAACAATGGGTAGAGTTTTTTGCACCCTATGCCCCTGTTACCTAGCAGTAAATAGGTACCTGGGTGTTAGTCAACTGTCACGGGCTGCTTCCTGAGGATGGAGGCTTGGTCGAGGACCGGGCCGCGGGGACACTAAAGCCCCGAAATCATCTCAAGATAACCTCAAGATAACGCTATATGATATGGCAACCTATCTTATTACCAAGGATAAAATACCTGAAATTCTTGCACTATATCCATATTTCGCTTCCAGTAGATAAACGACATATGAGATAGAACATATGCAAATTTAGGTTGTATTGTTGACATATAAGATAAGGGCAACAGCTGAAATTAAGAGAACGGTGAAAGTGACATCGAACCAGGAAAGACCTGGCCAAGTTCCTCTCGATTTCCTCTCGTGTTGGAATGTTGAGAGGAGCGAGCACATGTGCTGGCAGCTCGGGGTGCCGCAGGTCACCACACTGAATACTTCATACCCAAGATACCCTTCTACAAATCAGGGACATCCAACATCATGGTGACAAGGTAGCCTAGGAAAGGAGGACAGAAGAGCAAGTCAGTGAATCTGTGCGTTGATACAATGAAGTCGCAGCCTACAATTGTACATTATGAACGAAAAGGAGGGAATCAGTCATTGCAAGAATTTGTTTTGGACAAGTACCCATGGAACTCCAGATGGACACACCAGCCTGGCCCCATATACCAGGGACGGGCCCTACACCCTCTACAGGTACACCAGCCTGGCCCCATACACCAGGGGCGGGCCCTACACCCTCTACATGTACACCAGCCTGGCCCCATACACCAGGGACGGGCCCTACACCCTCTACAGGTACACCAGCCTGGCCCCATACACCAGGGACGGGCCCTACACCCTCTACAGGTACACCAGCCTGGCCCCATACACCAGGGTCGGGCCATACACCCTCTACAGGTATACCAGCCTGGCCCCATACACCAGGGACGGGCCCTACACCCTCTACAGGTACACCAGCCTGGCCCCATACACCAGGGACGGGCCCTACACCCTCAACAGGTACACCAGCCTGGCCCCATACACCAGGGACGGGCCCTACACCCTCTACAGGTACACCAGCCTGGCCCCATACACCAGGGACGGGCCCTACACCCTCTACAGGTACACCAGCCTGGCCCCATACACCAGGGACGGGCCCTACACCCTCTACAGGTACACCAGCCTGGCCCCATACACCAGGGACGGGCCCTACACCCTCTACAGGTACACCAGGCTAGCCCCATACACCAGGGACGGGTCCTACACCCCTCTACAGGTACACCAGCCCCTGAAGGGACATCTACCAGCCCTACCAGCCTACGCCAGGGGTCCAGGGACTGGGTGCCACTCCTTATAGATGGCTCTTCCACTCGGCCCAGAGCATTGCTAAACTTGTCTTTATGGTTATCAGTCATTAGGTGGAGATTTATCTTTGCTGGTAAGAGGGAGAGAGATGAGGGACGGGGGGAGGAAATGAGAGATGAGGGACGGGGGAGGAAATGAGAGATGAGGGACGGGGGGTGGAAATGAGAGATGAGATATGAGAGGGAGGTGAGGGACGGGTCTCTAGGCTCGTCTCACCTGTCATGTAAGGATCTGTCACTTAAGCGAGTCATTATAAATCATTATAAATAGGCTTTTTGAGATAGGTTTATTGTTTTGTCTTTGTTGCTGGTGGGCCGACCAGGCGACGTCACTACTTAATGTGACCTCCTCCTAACACACTTCCTTCCTCCTCCTCCCTGTGCTTCCCAGTGGGAGGTGAAGTACATAACGCAGGCTACAGGAGCCAGATTCACGAAAGCACTTACGCAAGAACTTACGAACCTGTACATCTTTTCTCAATCTTTGGCGGCTTTGTTTCCACTTATTAAACAGTTAATGAGCTCCGAAGCACCAGGAGGCTGTTTATAACAATAACAACAATTAAATGGGAAGCTTTCACGCTTGTAAACTGTTTAATAAATGTAACCAAAGCCGTTAAAGATTGAGGAAAGATGTACACGTTCGTAAGTGCTTGCGTGAGTGCTTTCGTGAATGTGGCCCCTGGTCACCACCGAACACGACCACATCAAGTCAACAGTCCACCGTTGTTTACATTAAATAAATGTTACAGATAACTTAAAGATGGAGTTACTCCTCCCTGCCGACAAGGTTACTCCCTCCTGCTAACAAAGATAGATGCCAAGCTATTATTTCCAGCAGAAAGCACGTCTTAGAGCACCCCCCCCCCCCACCACACCCCTCCTCTCCCCTCTTTATCTCATCTAACTCTCTTTCTATTTTCTTCTTCCTCTTCTCATTCTCTCTTCATTAACCGTTCATCTTCTCTACCTCTATCATCCTTCCTTTATTCCCGTCTCCTCCTCCTCCTCTCATGTCTCTACAGTTTTTCCCCACTTCTTATCTTCAGTAGTCGGTCTTCAGGGACCCAGTGCCCCCGCTACCACCCCCTTCCCCCCAGTCCCCCCTCCCCCCACTGCTCACAAAAGCCCTCCACAGCCAAGAATTTACATACAGATTGATCGCTGACCTGTCAGACCGAACATAAATTTCAGTCCATTAAAAGGAGTATGAGGCATTGCGGAGAGAGAGAGAGAGAGAGAGAGAGAGAGAGAGAGAGAGAGAGAGAGAGAGAGAGAGAGAGAGAGAGAGAGAGAGAGAGAGAGAGAGAGAGAGAGAGAGAAAAAAAAAAAGTAATTAATTAAGGAGGACCAGGAGGTGGGGAGGAAATTCTGATAAAAGGACAAGCTTTTATCAATCAGGACAGCGTATGTTCTGATAAAACGGCACACACACACACAAACACATACACACACACACACACACACACACACACACACACACACACACACACACACAAACAACCAGTTGATTGGGAGTACAGAACAGCATAACAATGTACATAAAATGAGGAGGAAAGAGTACACGTACACTAGGAGTGGTGGAGGATCATTACTACAGAGCACCAACAACATATCAACATGCATCAATGACTAACAACCTGTTGATAGTTGGGCCAAGATGCAGGGACACGAGACGAGGAAGCTGCACCCTGAGTATCCACACACTCAAGGGACTAGACCTCACCACAGTGGGGGAAGAGGAGGAATACAGGGACATGATCACGACATATAACATACTAAGGGGAGTTTAATAAGTGGACAAAGGTACAGTGCTCACGCCTAGGAACAGCAGGACGACGGGGACACTACAGGCAAATACCAGACACAACACTTACTAACAAAGCTACAGTTTGAAAACTAAGATAAAGAACGGTTAGAAATCCACTCAAAACACAATCTCAGTTCTAACTATGATAACACAAGCTAAAGAACCGAGTTAGTGACACTAGAGAACGTTTGAGAGGCGAGAGCAAGAGCTGAAACTCGGCCCCCCAGCACACAAGGTAGAGCCCACAGAGCAAGGCCCCGGACGCCCCCCAGCACACAGGGTAGAGCCCACAGAGCAAGGCCCCGGACGCCCCCCAGCACACAGGGTAGAGCCCACAGAGCAAGGCCCCGGACGCCCCCCAGCACACAGGGTAGAGCCCACAGAGCAAGGCCCCGGACGCCCCCCAGCACACAGGGTAGAGCCCACAGAGCAAGGCCCCGGACGCAACACTTCCGCCCACCTCGTTTCTAAAAACAATTGTCGTAAATTACCACAACCCTCAACCCAATGGCCACACCTGGGGTGGGGGGGGAGGGGGAGGGACAGGGAGAGGGTGAGGAAGGGACAGGGAAGGGAGGTGGAGAGGGGTGAGAGGGAGAGAGAGAGAGACAGACAAGGCATCATAAAACAACAATGTTTATTGAAAGTAAAAATGTTTAAATGAGAACTCCATCCCCCCATCCTCCTCCCCTACACCAGTTCCGGAAGACACACACACACACCTGCCTGCTGCAGGTGTTAGACTAGTTAATGACGGACCACTAACACGTGGCTGTCTCCCGCAGGCCGTCCTCCTGTACTACCCACCAGGTGATCCGGACAGATCACCCCCCCCCGTCCACTTATCAGGCCATAACTCTTCACAACCCGAGGATCACATCCCCAGGACAGATACGATCATATCCCACACTAAATACTTTTCATTTGCAATATATAATATTTCATCATATATTCATATGATGGGGTAACATCATATATATTCATACGCATAGGTAACAGGGGGCATAGGGTGAAAGAACCTCTGCCCATTGGCTACTTGCAACTTGGTGTTCCAGGTAGCGAATCTTAAACAAACAACAGCATTAGGTACGTGTGTGTGCTTGGAGTGAACGTGCTACATACACGTTCGCAAACAAAAATAATACTGAACGCCCTGGCCAGACGTGGACACAGGACGTGACATACAGTAGATACAGCTGTATTCAACAGTAATTACAAGTTACAATCTGAAGTGTGAGACGAGTCACCAGTGACGTACAGTGAATCAAGCCACCAGTGACGCAGAAACAGTGAGTCAAGCCAGCAGTGACGCAGAAACAGTGAGTCAAGCCAGCAGTGACGCAGAAACAGTGAGTCAAGCCAGCAGTGACGCAGAAACAGTGAGTCAATCCAGCATTGACGCAGAAACAGTGAGTCAAGCCAGCAGTGACGCACATGGACACAATTAACCATTCAAAGTGAAGCAAGTGTGTGTGTGTCGTGGTGGAGGTTGGAAGCAGCGTGACGCAGGAAGATGAAGCAAGTGTTATTGTCCACTGGTGGAGTGTTTGGCTGCCGCCTGGCCAAACACACGTGTGTTTGTAGCTTCGTCAGCTCACACCACACATAGTGTGTGTGTGTGTGTGTGTGTGTATTCACCTAGTTGTGTTTGCGGGGGTTGAGCTTTGCTCTTTCGGCCCGCCTCTCAACTGTTTACTAACTATTTTTTTTTCCACACCACACACACGTTGCAACCCGTTCTCGCACAAGACAATACATATATGATTTATTGCTTATAGTCACTATTTGGCTTATTAATAAGTACATATGTGGTATATGCCAAGTTATATTATGTTTTCTAGGTATAAACTCTTTCTATAGATTTGCTTAACACCAGTTTGATATTAGGAATTTCCTTTTCACTTTTATTAAACAATAGAGATTTAATACAAAATTTGACAATATCCTGAGTTTCTTTACAATTTATTTAAATATTTTAGTTTTGTTTTATTATTTTTATAAAACTGTAATATCATTATAGGTATAGGTTAAGTACTAATTGTAATTAAGAAGCAATAAGATGCTTATCTTAACATATTAAGAAGGTTAGGTTAGGTCGGTGTTTTCTATGAAGCTTTTCAAGGTTAACTCAAATATTCACAATAAATTAGTATGTCACATATGCACTTATTAATAAGCCAAATATTTACTATGAGCAAGTGCGAGAACGGGTTGCAACCACACATCAGGAAGCAGCCCGTGACAGCTGACTAACTCGCAGGTACCTATTTACTGCTAGGTAACAGGGGCATTCAGGGTGAAAGAAACTTTGGCCATTTGTTTCTGCCTCGTGCGGGAATCGAACCCGCGCCACAGAATTATGAGTCCTGCGCGCTATCCACCAGGCTACCAGGCCCCCTTGTGTGTGTGTGTGTGTGTGTGTGTGTGTGTGTGTGTGTGTGTGTGTGTGTGTGTGTGTGTGTGTGTGTGTGTGTGTGTGTGTGTGTGTGTGTGTGTGTATTTGCTATTTTTACTGTATTACTTACCTAATACACGATGCGTATGTGCAACACACACACATGCCCAAGCATGCACACTTGCCTGGACGTCTGACAGGTGTGTGTGTCTGGGGAGGCTGGCTGTATATTGCTGATGCGGAGGACAAACACCTGTGGAATTATAAACACCTGTGTCAAGATTGTTAGACTAAAAGCTAAACACCTGACTCCACCTAAATGACACGTGAGTACACATGTGCGTGAAGGTGTATTACTGCTACTGCTAATCACTTCCTGAACACTTAACAAGCAGTTTAGACAGATTGAATGTAAAACCAGGCGAGGAGTCACAATAACGTGGCTGAAATATGTTGACCAGACCACACACTAGAAGGTGAAGGGACGACGACGTTTCGCTCCGTCCTGGACCATTCTCAAGTCGATTGTCTTGAGAAAATCAACTGTAGATAAACTGTAGATAAACTGTCTTTATCTACCCCTATCAATTCCTCTGAGAATCTTGTATGTGAATCTATATACAATTCCTGTGGGTTCTGAATGGTAACTACCCTATACACAAGGAAGGGTTCAGCATCCCTCGGGTATGATGACATCTCCCATAACTCATCAAGATGATACATGCAACAGCTAAATTAGTATGCAACCTGAGGTGGGATTGAGAGCCACAAATAGTCCACCAGATGATGTGACACAGGTGTTACCTGTGGCAGGTGGCTGCCGTTACCTGTGGCAGGTGGCTACCGTTACCTGTGGCAGGTGGCTACAGGTGACGGATCTGCCAAGCCCTAAACTCTCCAGAAACAAACTGTGTGAGCAGGAACTGAGTCATAGCCTGTACAGGCCGTTAAGCCTGTACACGAGCGTCAGAAGACTATAGAGCCCCCGTAGGCTCTAAAGAGTCAAACCAACAAAGAGCTGTGGGGCCGCCAGTCACTCTTGACACCCGCGAATATCATGTTACAACAACTGACTTTCCCGCTGTCAATTTATTTTTCCCTTCCGTAATATTTAACCAACAACTAAAATTACTTTCAGCTTCTGTTCGTCTCGGGACGCCCAAGTGCATATTGTTATAGCTTCAGCTACTCGGAACATGTTGCAAGTAGCACGGGCTATGGTGATCCCGTAGTGGACTTACCTGGCACAGGCGCGGGGCTCCGCCCAAGTGCAGAACACTGACTGTTTAGTACCCACATCTAACAGCCTACGGGGGATTGGTGGCCCTTCTGCCTATAGGCCTCCCTGGAGGAGGCCTGGTCGAGGACCGGGCCGCGGGGACGTTGAACCCCGAAATCATAGCAAGATAGGCCCAATCAGCCAATCTGCAATCTACATATTAATTTCCGCCAGATTTTCTAGTTATAATTTAAACAAAGACAATGAAGGGCTCTTGTGTACTCACCTAATTGTGCTTGCGGGGGTTGAGCTCTGGCTCTTTGGTCCCGCCTCTCAACTGTCAATGAACTGGTGTAGAGATTCCTGAGAAATCTGTGAGTGAATATACAATTGTCCTAACATTATTCTGTGTGTGCACATTATTGCGTCTACATTACTGTACGTGTACACTAGTGTGTACACGTGTGTGTATCAAGTGTGTACACGTGTGTGTATCAAGTGTGAACGGTTGTGTGTGTGTATTATTGTGTCCACACAATATACCGGAATAAGGTTAGTTTTGAAACCAGCAACATCATATGGAACTCCGGCGTGATGAGGCTAATCCAGTTCCGTGATGGCACCAGCGACGCTACAACGGCACCTTCGCTGCCACACACCTGTAGCCGTGGCGCTAACACTGCTCAACAAACCCGAGAAGCAGGTGTGGGGGTGACATTGGGGGCGTGGTGGTGACCTTGGAGGTGTGGGGGTGACATTGGGGGCGTGGGGGTGACCTTGGAGGTGTGGGGGTGACCTTGGAGGGCGTGGGGGTGACCTGGGAGGGCGTGGGGGTGACTTGGGGGGCGTGGGGGTGACCTCTCAGGCGTGGGGGTGACTTGGGAGGAGCCTGAGTGACCTTGGGGTCAGGGTGCCTGACCTCCAGCAGGTCAGACGCCAACACAACACAACCATCAACACCTCACAGGCACTCGTCAAGCTGACCAACCTCTAACAACCTGCAGGAGCCGAAATAAGGAGGTATTCAAGACACTGCATACCACCTACATCAGACCAGTCCAAGAGCATGCAGCTCCAGCGCGGAGCACCTACCAGGTAGGCAGGAGTAAGCACAGAGCGGCCACCAAGCTACAGCAGCAAGGATGCCTTGAAACAACCTTTGACAAGCCGTCGGCTTCTTGTCGTCGAGGCCACTAGAGATGGCGACCCTCAGGTAAATTCAGGAGTCATATGCATGGGTAGAAAACCCCTTAAGCGTAAGAGAGCCGGTCGGCCGAGCGGACAGCACGCTGGACTTGTAATCCTGTGGTCCCGGGTTCGATCCCAGGCGCCTGCGAGAAACAATATGCAGAGTTTCTTTCACCCTATGCCCCTGTTACCTAGCAGTAAAATAGGTACCTGGGTGTTAGTCAGCTGTCACGGGCTGCTTCCTGGGGGTGGAGGCCTGGTCGAGGACCGGGCCGCGGGGACACTAAAGCCCCGAAATCATCTCAAGATAACCTCAAGACACTAAAAGCACCCTTGATACACACTTTCACAAAAGCGGCCTTGATAGAAAACATCTAGGTTTGGAGTCCTTTCATCCAGTGGTGGATGAAAGGTGGTGCCACCATCCAAAGGTGGTGCCCAGGAGCTGAAGCCTGATCCTGCAGGCAGGCCGCCCAACACGTCCTGTACACCTACACAAGACAAACACTGCCAAAGAAGCACTTAGGAGGGGACCCGCGCTCTTGTGTAAATAATCCCACAGTGACGTGTATGTAAACACACACACACACACACACACACACACACACACACACACACACACACACACACACACACACACACACACATACACACACACACACACACACACACACACGAGCCACAGAGACATTAGAAAGAACTTTTTCAGTGTCAGAGTAGTTAACAAATAGAATGCATTAGGCAGTGATGTGGTGGAGGCTGACTCCATATACAGTTTCAAGTGTAGATATGATAGAGCCCAGTAGGCTCAGGAACCTGTACACCAGTTGACTGACAGTTGAGAGGCGGGCCCAAAGAGCCAGAGCTCAACCCCCCGGCAAGCACGACTAGCTGAGCACACCATGACTTGAACAATGATGCCTTGTGATGGTGCGAGACGAAGCACCAATCTCTAAAGTGCCACAAGAGAGGGGGGGGGGAAGGTGCCAGCGACTCCTACGGCTCAACAGCACAATTGACACCCAATCCAAAAGAGCATCAGCACGTGTGCACATACCTGGCCACTAGCTGATTACCCCAGCCTCCACACCTGCCTCCACACCCTCAGGGTCAAATGTGAGCACGGGGAGCTCTACTGGGGGGCTCTATTCTCTCTCTGCCTACCTCAACACAGCTCTACAATCACCCCCTACGCCTTCCAGCACTTGGATAGAAACTACAAGATCCTCAGTAGTTTCAAAGCGTTATATGACAAAGAGTGCTGGGAAGACGGGACACCACGAGCGTAGCTCTCATCCTGTAACTACACTTAGGTAATTACACTTAGGTAATTACCTGTCTGCCGTTTATTTCAAACACATTTCCTGTGGTGGTTGAGCAAGCAGGCGGAGAACGTGTCATACATGCAGAGAACAAGTCACAATAACTTAGTGCAAAAATTTACACACTCGCAAAATAAATTGACGACGTTTCGGTCCTTGACGACATGGTTAGGGTCCACGACTACCCGAAACGTCGCCCTACTCACCGAAATAAGCCATGATAAAACAAAATAAAATCAACATTTATCGAATTAGAAAAACAGAAAAACATTCACATTTTTAGTTTCGTGAAATTCACGGATTTTTTCCTGTAGAATGTTTTACCACATACTGACCAGCATCATGTTGCCCGGTGCCTACCACATACTGACCTCCATGTTGCATAGAGCTTAAGACAAATAAAGAGCTTGAAGCTAATATACGGCATTGTGAAGCGAGAGACCTGAGGTGCCCAGCACAAGGGTACACAGAGAGAGAACACCTTCAAGACATATTTTAGTAAGAAAAACATCTTTGGTTAAATTAATTAAGAAGCTATAGGCCCTTAAGGACCCCAGGGGGGGGGGGGAGGAGGGGTATTACGACCTAGTTCAAGGATGATCCAGCGCGGGCCCCAAGCCTCTAGTTGGCCCCCTAATGATGATGGTGATAGTCGTGGTGATTGTGGTGATATTGTGAGATGGTGACGTGAATAAAACAGTGCATGACGGGGGGGGGGGAGATAGTGAGGGGTGAAAAGGCAGGGGGGCGTCGCTCCCTGGGGAGTGGGAGGGAGACCTCATATTCTCTGGGATGGTTCTTATCTGTTCCTTATTACCCACTTCCTCCCTCCCTCTCTCTCTCTCTCTCTCTCTCTCTCTCTCTCTCTCTCTCTCTCTCTCTCTACACACACACACACAACGTGTTCACTACCCGTGCTCACCTGAGGCACGGGAGCTCTACCCGTGCTCACCTGAGGCACGAGAGCACATGCTCCTCCTCTCGTGCACGCTCACCACAGAGGCACAACCTCCCACTGCTCTACCAGCGAACAATGGGACGAAACAGCGGGAGCAGCAACAAGCCCGTGGATCAGATTTATCTTTAAGTAATATTGTCTTGTCAAAACCCGCAATTCCTTTTAAAACAGATCTCTTTTTCTCTCTCTCTCGCTGTCCCTCCCTCCCTCCCTCTACCTCCATCACTCCCTCCCTCCCCCCCTCTACCTCCATCACTCCCTCCCTCCCACCTCACTATCCCCCCCAACAGCGCCATCATTCCTCGTCTTACGCTTCCTCCTGTTTCCATTTTTTGGCGGGAGTGTGGAGGGCGGAGGATGGATGCTGTGTCGAGGGTGTCGAGGCTGTGAGGGCCAGGGCTGGGAGTGCTAGGGATGGGAGTGCCAGGGCTGGGAGTGCCAGGGCTGGGAGGGCCAGGGCTGGGAGTGCCAGGGCTGGGAGGGCCAGGGCTGGGAGTGCCAGGGCTCGGAGGGCCAGGGCTGGGAGGGCCAGGGCTGGGAGGGCCAGGGCTCGGAGGGCCAGGGCTGGGAGGGCCAGGGCTGGGAGTGCCAGGGCTGGGAGTGCCAGGGCTGGGAGGGCCAGGGCTGGGAGTGCCAGGGAACGACACGAATAAAGTGCCAGTGACATGATTAGCCTACTATAGAGGCAGGGGTGCCATAGCTGCCAGTACCAGTGGTGCCACGGGTGCCATTGTAAACACGGCCGAGGCTGGCAAGGCTAAGGAAGCCACCCTCCAGGCTGGTGGTGGTGCCAGTGCCCCTGGGAGTGCCTCAGGCACCCCACAACACTGGCTAAATTTAAACGCAGGTAATTAGTGTACGAAAGTCGGAAGTCTTTCCTCCTCTTGTTAGGGGAGAGGAGTCTGGGAGGGAAGGGGAGGCTGGGAAGGGAGGGAATATCTTACTGAATTTGACATTAAAGCTTTACTAAGCTTTCCCATTATTGACATTAGGGGAATGGGGCGGTAATTCGCAGTGAGGGAACATTATTCCTTCTTCAATATTGGGACCACGTTGGCCACCATCCAGGCTGCGCCGTAAGATGTTAAGACAATGTGACTATTTAACACTTTTGGAAGGGATATGAGGACGAGGTTTTCATTCATTCCATTTCCTTATTATGCACCCCATACCCATCCCATAAGGGGTGGTGGAAAGGGTTACATAGGTACACAATGGGTTCAGCAACTTAACCCCATAGTTCGTTTAGTTAAGCAAGGGGGCAGTCTTGTGAAGATAGTTACATAATTGTTAATATGCGAGGCTGCAGGCTGCACCAAGCAACAGCCTTCTAGATCAAGGTATCACTAAGCCAGGCCCCGGGCAGGGCATGGCAAGTAGTAGAAGAACTCACATACTCCTCCTCAGATCAAGTTTCAGCCCCGCTCCTGTGCCAGGTAAGTCCATCACGGGCTCACCATAGCCCGTGCTACTTGGCACTTCTAGTTCCCAGTAGCTGAATCTTAAACAACAACAACTCCTCAAGATTCCTGGAAGTGGTTCACAAAGTTCCTTGGCACTCCCAAGACTCCGCCAGACCCTATCTGGGCAACCCGTTCTCGCACTTTCTTACCGTCAATATTGACTTATTTAATACGTGAGCATGTGACATACTAAACATACTAGTTTACCTTGAAAAGCTTCATAGAAAACACCGACCTTACCTAACCTTCTTAGTTAGGTACCTAAGAAGGTTAGGTAAGGTCGGTGTTTTCTATGAAGCTTTTCAAGGTAAACTAGCATGTTTAGTATGTCACATATGCACGTATTTAATAAGTCAATATTGACTATACGAAAGTGCGAGAACGGGTTGATCTGGGCCTGACAGGTTGTGTGGCTTTTATTTGGCAATATTTCTAATTAGATCACCTTAAGGACAATAAGTTCCAAATAGCACGGGCTATGGCGAGCCCGTAGACTAGGGCGTCCGCGCTAAGAAGGTCCTCCGTCTTAACACACACGGAGACAAAGAACTTGATTAGCATATTCTTCAATTCTGTCTCGCTATTCATCAGCTGGTTTTGTAAAACGGAAAAGACAAGACCTTCGAGATTTGACTTTGCATTTCTGACTATCTTGGCTTTATAATTCATTTTTGTCTTCCTTATCCTCCTATTAAGTCGCATTTTCATTTCTTCTACGGATGTCATGGGATACGGGGGTCCCATGACCCCCGGGTCCCACAGTGTGGGGGTCCCATGACCCCCGGCTCCCACAGTGTGTGGGGTCCCATGACCCCCGGCTCCCACAGTGTGGGGGTCCCATGACCCCCGGCTCCCACAGTGTGGGGGTCCCATGACCCCCAGCTCCCACAGTCTCCCGTGGAGTAAGACGCTATCATTCACTTAGAGAAGTTAAGCAGCAATCATTCGTCTAGTCCTAACTACCATCTTCTCTACACAATTACACCTCTAAATGCTTGCCACTGGAACGAAAAAATTAGACGATCACACACACACACACACACACACACACACACACACACACCCAAGACAAACATTTACTGGTCAAACAAGTCTTGACACGCGTAAGACAATACAAAAGGATGCTGCCAGATGTAGACAACACCAGAGTTAAACACCCGTGACAAACACACACAGCAGACACCAGCCCCCAACTAAACACCTGCAGTCCTCGCCAAACACACGACTGACAAGTGTACCTTACAAACACACCTTCACTCACCCCACACACCTGCAACGGGGTGAGAATAGCTTGAGCTACCTCATCCCTTTGTGTGTATTTTACATCAATACACTTATTTCAATTTCAATTTCACACACCTGCCTACATACACCCGCATGCGCCAGTGCACATATGCACACAGACGCGCATATGTGCGTAAATACATATACGCACATAGATGCGTACACAGTAATGAAAGGAGTCAGGACACAAAGAACTGCGATACCCTACATAAGTTATCACAGGGAAGGAAGGACCTCTACAAACTCCAGGTGTGGGTAAACAAGAGGTTGCTGGAGTTTAACCCCAATAAGTGTAAGGCAATGAAGATGGGAAAGGGAGGAGGACGATCAGAAGATGTTTATATCATAAATAGAACACAACTACATGTTGTTGTTTTAGATTCAGCTACTCAGAACAATAAGTACCAGTAGCACGGGCTATGGTGATCCCGTGAACAGCCCTACAGCAGTGAAACACTAATGGCGCAGTGATCTGCACTGATTCACAAACAGTGCTACAAAGCCTTAGTAAAAACCGGGCAGAAAATCTTGTGATAGTCGCTGAAATCAGATAGTTGTGAGAGTACTAACCAATCAGGGAAGAGTCGTCAAATTTCTATGGATCCCCTATCTTCTATGGATCTATGGATCTATGGATTCTATGGATCGAGAAACAATGGGCAGAGTTTCTTTCACCCTATGCCCCTGTTACCTAGCAGTAAAATACGTACCTGGGTGTTAGTCAGCTGTCACGGGCTGCTTCCTGGGGGTGGAGGCCTGGTCGAGGACCGGGCCGCGGGGACACTAAAGCCCCGAAATTATTTCAAGATAACCTCAAGAAGAATCCCCTAGTCCCATGTTGGAATATGTGGGAATGAACGAGCAGATGTGCTGGCTGCTGAAGGCGCTGAAGGAGACCATATTGAATACTTCATACTCAAGACTCTTCTACATATTAGAGGTATTGTCAGGCAACATCACCGTGACAAGGTAAACATTTTACCAATATGTCTCCGCTTCCACCGGGGATCGAACCCGGAACCTCAGGACTACGAATCCGAAGCGCTGTCCACCCAGCTGTCAGGCCCCCAGGCACCAAGAGGACACAAGCAGAGGAAGCACAAACGCGTTGCAGTAATGTCAGGAAATCCTGGCGCCCTGTACGGGTAGTGAACAAGTGGAATGCTGCGAAAAAAGTAAGTTATGGAAGCCACCTCCATCCGTAATTAACGCAAAATAAGACGATATATTTGAATGCCAGAATAGTTCAATTTGAGGGGCATAAGTAGCTCGACCTCTGGCCCCTTGAGGTGCTCTCGGGGCTTAGCGTCCCCGCGGCCCGGTCGACGACCTGGCCTCCTCCTCCCCTGCAGACACTGTTAGGTAAGTACCGGTAGGTGAACACAAAGACAACACACACTCCCTCACGCTGACAAAGACACGACCACACAAATAAACAAATATCTCCACCCTAAACAAAAACAACAATTGGGCAGAGCGACAGTAATTGTCTGTGGTGGTGTCTGCTGTACTTGCCTAGTTGTGCTTCCAGGGGTCGAGCTTCGGCTCTTTGGTCCCGCCTCTCTACCGTGCTGTGTGGTGTGGGGGGTGAGTGGAGCATTCACTAACCCCCCGTGTACCGTGTACAGGTCGTCTACACCTTGGGGCCTGATTCACGAAGCAATTACGCAAGCACTTACGAACGTGTACATCTTTCCTCAATATTTAACGGCTTTGGTTACATTTATCAAACAGTTTTCAAACATGAAAACTTGCCAATCAACTGTTGTTATTGTTATAAACAGCCTCCTGGTGCTTCAGAGCTCATTAACTGTTTAATAATTGTAAACAAAGCTACCAAAAATTGAGAAAAGATGTACAGGTTCGTAAGTGCTTGCGTAACTGCTTCGTGAATCTGGCCCCTTGTCTCCAGTGCTCAGCACACACCTTCCTTACTGTGCACACGATGAACTTGAACTCTAGAAACCATTGCATAAATGATTCTTGCAGCTTGTGTAGTGGTCTTGCAGTCTTTATCCTGTTAGCCTTTCATCATCTGCAAGCATCGATAGGGACTTTAGCCTCTCTGGGAGATCACTCATAAGTCAAGAATAATACTGATCCTTGTATTGGATGCTGTAGGATACGGCTGCTTTCCCACTGATTACTATTTCCTCTCTGGTCAGAGAGGAAATAGAGTCAGTCCAGAGTTCAGGAAATAGAGTCAAGAGTCAGTCCAGAGTCCAGGAAATAGAGTCAGTTTCCAAGTTGTGTCATACTCTTACGTGGGTCACTGTGTCAACTGCTCTCTGGAAGTCCACAAATGAGCAATCCGCCTAACTTTCTCTGACTTGTGACACTGTCATACGCCAGATTCTACCGTTCATTAGCCAATGCTGGTGTTTTGCTGCAAAGGCCTTACTCGTCAGCCATTCCAACATCATTATACATCACCATTATACATCACTTTATACATGGTATGAATGTATAAATTTAACTTTAGATTTAGGAAAGACTTGGGTAAATACTGGTTCAGTAACAGGGTTGTTGATTTGTGGAACCAATTGCCGCGTAACGTGGTGGAGGTGGGGTCCCTCGATTGTTTCAAGCGTGGGTTGGACATTTATATGAGTGGGATTGAGTGGTTATAAATAGGAGCTGCCTCGTATGGGCCAATAGGCCTTCTGAAGGTGCCTTTGTTCTTATGTTCTTAATGTATTGTAATAGGGAGAGTACCAGCCAATAATTTAGCAGCGTTCTCTCTCACAGCTTTTTACAAACTGGTGCCATATTGGCCGTCTTCCAGCTGCTTGGTAATTCCCCCGTTTATAGTGATTTGTTGCACATGTTTTTGAGTGAGCTGCTCAGGGCTTCAGATCTCTTTTAGTATCCACAGTGAAGCCTGTCTAGCCCCCGTGTGTTTGGTGTATCCGGGTCTTAAGAGAGCTTTCTTGCTTCGTCTCTGGCTTGGTTTAGCTTCGGTGGTAAGCTTGAGGCGTATCAACCACGGCAGGGTTATTAAAGCCACTACAAAAGTTTACTGACCAGCCAGCAAGTAAACTTTAATCCTGAACATAGTTGAAGATTAAAGTTAATTCTCAAGTGTATATACACACAGAGAGAAGAGGGCAGCCAACAGGTTCAGTGGTGGTTGTCTGGGGCACAAAGTGTTGGCAACAATGTACATAAACTTCAAAGTAACAAAGATTATTTCTAGGTGATGGTTTACGTGTAAGGGCCCAACAGTCTGCTTGGTCAAGGGGGCATGATGGCTCCAGGAGGGAAGAAATAGCCTAAGCTACTCTATCCCTTTGAGATGTATTTTATTCTCTCAATAAACGTCCTTGAACTTGATAATGGCTCCACAAAATCACATCTTCACCACCGCTCCTGTGCCAGGTAAGTCCACTACGGGCTCACCATAGCCCGTGCTACTTGGAACTTATTCCGAGCAGCTGAATCTATAACAACAACATCACACCTTTGTGTCATCCTTAGCACCTGAGGCGCCTCCTTGGACGGGTACTGTAATTATCTCAACCTACTTCCTCACCTGTCCTCAGTTTCATCACTTGTTACGACTCTCTCTCTCTCTCTCTCTCTCTCTCTCTCTCTCTCTCCTGATGCTCGGGCTATGAAAACTGAGTTGGGTTATCCCTCTAGATGTTGTTGTTGTTGTTGTTAAAGATTCGCTACCTGGAACAAAAAGGTCCAAGTAGCACGGGCTATGGTGAGCCCGTCCCTCTAGCTGCTCTAGTATTGTTAAGGTAAGAACATAAGAACAAAGGTAACTGCAGAAGGCCTATTGGCCCATACGAGGCAGCTCCTATTCTATAACCACCCAATCCCACTCATATACTTGTCCAACCCGTGCTTGAAACAATCGAGGGACCCCACCTCCACAATGTTACGCGGCAATTGGTTCCACAAATCAACAACCCTGTTACTGAACCAGTATTTACCCAAGTCTTTCCTAAATCTAAACTTATCCAATTTATATCCATTGTTTCGTGTTCTGTCCTGTGTTGATACTTTTAATACCCTATTAATATCCCCCCGGTTATGTCCATTCATCCACTTGTAAACCTCTATCATGTCACCCCTAACTCTTCGCCTTTCCAGTGAATGCAACTTAAGCTTTGTTAATCTTTCTTCATATGAAAGATTTCTAATTTGGGGAATTAACTTAGTCATCCTACGCTGGACACGTTCAAGTGAATTTATATCCATTCTATAATATGGCGACCAAAACTGAACTGCATAATCTAAATGGGGCCTAACTAGAGCAAGATATAGCTTGAGAACCACACCAGGTGTCTTGTTACTAACGCTGCGATTAATAAATCCAAGTGTCCGATTTGCCTTATTACGAACATTTATGCATTGATCCTTTTGTTTTAAATTCTTACTAATCATAACTCCCAGATCCCTTTCGCAATCCGACTTCGCAATCACAACACCATCTAGCTCGTATCTTGTAACTCTATCATCATTATATATGATGATGATATATCATCAAGGTGATGTTATATCGCAACTCTTGAAGATACACTGGGTCGTCCCGCCGCCCCACTCTGTATCTAAGCATCACCAGACCTGACAGCTCCTACCTTGAGGTTACCTTACCTCTATACATCTAACCTTACCTTACCTTACCTTACCTTACCTAGCTCGGGTGATGTTGCTGTGCCTCTCAGCTCTGCTTCCTAACATCTTCATCAAACCATGATTTGACATCAGCGTCTCACTAAACATGAGTGGGTGAAGAATTCCTG
This sequence comes from Procambarus clarkii, assembly GCF_040958095.1. Lineage (NCBI taxonomy): Eukaryota > Metazoa > Arthropoda > Malacostraca > Decapoda > Cambaridae > Procambarus > Procambarus clarkii. The sequence goes on along the minus strand of NC_091202.1, from coordinate 26,809,431 downwards.
AATTTGTTAAGACTTCTCGCTTAATTGAGTATCGACAACATCCCATTCACCGTGGCTCGTCCCCGTCGGTATAGCAGCCGTCTATTAGAACATAAGAACATAAGAACAAGGTAACTGCAGAAGGCCTATTGGCCCATACGAGGCAGCTCCTATCTATAACCACCCAATCCCACTCATATACTTGTCCAACCCGCGCTTGAAACAATCGAGGGACCCCACCTCCACCACGTTACGCGGTAATTGGTTCCACAAATCAACAACCCTGTTACCGAACTAGTATTTACCCAAGTCTTTCCTAAATCTAAACTTATCCAATTTATACCCATTGTTTCGTGTTCTGTCTTGAGTTGATACTTTTAATACCCTATTAATATCCCCATATGCACCTGACAGCATATTAGATATATGCTTTGTCGTCTGCCTCTTCCTGACAGCCAGTAGGTCTTCCAAGGCCTATGCTGTGACTGCTCACTTCAACAGCAAATCCTAATTGACTTTCCTCATGTCTATTACGTTCAGAACGAAGATTAGGTCGACCTAGAGACATGTGCGTTGGGGTTGAGAGGGGGGATGGAGGGGGAAGGGGGAAGTAGGGGGGGGGTGACGGGGGGGGGGGTGACGGGGGGGGGGCAGGTAGGAGGGGGGAGGAGGCGCCTCCAGGGACCGATAGCAAAAAACAAAAGGTCTTAATTTTAGCTCAAATTAGAGATTAGACAACACTGGGCCGCTGCCGCCCTCCCTCGCCCGCCCGCCGCCATGATAGGCTCCACGCTCTGACAAATGCCTTGTTTGCTAGTTAAACCTTGTGAGGTCATGGTCACTACCCGGGGGGGGAGGGGAGGGGAGAAAGAGGATTGGATGAGAACGAGACGAGGAGCGATAAGACAGGGAGAGAAGTGGAAGCGGAGAATACGTAACAGGGGATGGAAAAGGATTTTCATCAAGTTTCTCGTCTACACAACAACCCGGCACACACACACACACACACACACACACACACGTTCACAAGCCCCCAGTGGCCCTGACCAGACCCGCTTCAGCGCCACAGTCACGCACTCAACCCCACGTGCTGCTTGAGTGCTTGTACAAGTTCCACTTGTAGGGGGGTTAGCAGTAGAAGGTAAGCAAGAGGGAAGTGGAAGACAGGTGGACAGACCATCATGCACCTGAACCATTGTACACAACACTAAATAATCCTCCACTCTGACAACTTCTCTCATTTAATAGTAGCGAGTGAAGAGTAGTGTACGAATTATCGTCGTGGGTGCTTACTAGACACCCTACAGGCCTCGTCCGTGTTCAGGCAATGAGTCACAATAACGTGGCTGAAGTATGTTGACCAGACCACACACTAGAAGTTGAAGAGACGACGACGTTTCGGTCCGTCCTGGACCATTCTCAAGTCGATTCAACTTGAGAATGGTCCAGGACGGACCGAAACGTCGTCGTCTCTTCAACTTCTAGTGTGTGGTCTGGTCAACTCGTCCGTGTTCTCTATAAGTCAGGGGACCCAGGTCACGGGACCCAGGCCAGGTCAGGGGGCGTCGAGGTGGTCCCTATCTTATCATGCCTCTGGAAACAGGGGACACGAATAGGTCCACAGATGCTGGTGTGATTAGCCCTTCTCTCTGCCTATTACTGGGCGGCCTATCACCGCCAGGGACCACCAGGCTGGCGTCTGGTGGACGACCAGTGACAGGCAGACTGGACCTGGTAGTGGCAGGAGCAACAAGGTGCCAACATGCGTCTCTCATCCTTACAACAGTCCTTGTTGATCAGTCCAGCAACCAGGAGGCCTGGTCGACGACCGGGCCGCGGGGACGCTAAGCCCCGAAAAAAGCACCTCAAGGTAACCTCAAGGTAACCCCCCCCCCCCTGATAGCTTAACCAATGTGGTTCCTGCTTCCCCGCTCTCGCTAACGACTCATTATGTACCAACTCGTATAACTCACTTTTTACAAACTTTCTTGACAAACTGATTTTGCATTAACGAGGTCATTTACCTAACTAGTTTACACTTGTACCCGTGCATGAGCGAGGCTAGTTTTTTTTTTAGATATATACAAGAGTTGTTACATTCTTGTAGAGCCACTAGTACGCGTAGCGTTTCGGGCAGGTCCCTGGAATACGATCCCCGCCGCGAAGAATCGTTGTTACAACCAAGTACACATTTTACTGTTGAGTTAAACAGAGGCTACAGTTAAGGATTTGCGCCCAGTAAATCCTCCCCGGCCAGGATACGAACCCATGACAAAGCGCTCGCGGAACGCCAGGCGAGTGTCTTACCACTACACAACGGAGACTGTAAAAGTTAGCAACGAGCGCTCTCTCTCGTACTTCTCAGTCATCAAGAACTATCCACAACATGGGGGGCCTCGTAGCCTGGTGGATAGCGCGCAGGGCTCGTAATTCTGTGGCGCGGGTTTGATTCCCGCACCAGGCAGAAATAAATGGGCAAAAGTTTCTTTCACCCTGAATGCCCCTGTTACCTAGCAGTAAATAGGTACCTGGGTGTTAGTCAGCTGTCACGGGCTGCTTCCTGGGGGTGGAGGCCTGCTCGAGGACCGGGCCGCGGGGACACTAAAGCCCCGAAATCATCTCAAGATAACCTCAAGATAAAATAACAGCTCTGGGCGCTTTAGGCCAGGAAATAGTTAAATACACAAAGATGTTTTTACAGTTTAACTGACTCAACTGTCGCTAAACTGGCGTCGCCAGTCTCCTCTTTCCTCCCCCGTCGACGTAGAGCGACGGTCTCGCTTCATGCAGGTCAACGTTCAATCCCCGACCGTCCAAGTGGTTGGGCACCATTCCTTCCCCACCCGTCCCATCCCAAATCCTTATCCTAACCCCCTTCCAAGTGCTATATAGTCGTAATGGCTTGGCGCTTTCCTCTGATAGTCATAGTCTTCCTCTCCCCCCCCTAATCTGTGACTGTAATCTGTATAGTATATATATAGACGGTAATCTATAGTTATACAGTATACAGACGGTAATCTGTATACTATTGACGAAGGTTGAAATTGAAATAAGTTTATTGAGGTAAAATACACACCTCATCCCTTCGTGTGTATTTTACCTCAATAAACTTATTTCAATTTCAATTTCAACCTTCGTCAATTGTGTCGGGAGACTGTCCTTGTGTGGGGGCGCCAGACGGGACAACTGGAGACGGTTGACAACCCACAGGACTCCCCGGTGGTGGCAGCTGTGTACGTGTAGTGTGTCAAGCCCATCTGGGTTTACCATTGTGTACTAAGAGTGGTATTCCGGCTTGAATGACCCAGTTAAGGACCGTGTCTAGGCGTCCGGCCGTGTTTATTTCATATCTGACTTGTATTTCTTGTCATTTTGTATTACCTGGTTGATGGGGTTCTGGGAGTTCTTCTACTCCCCAAGCCCGGCCGATGGGGTTCTGGGAGTTCTTCTACTCCCCAAGCCCGGCCGATGGGGTTCTGGGAGTTCTTCTACTCCCCAAGCCCGGCCGATGGGGTTCTGGGAGTTCTTCTACTCCCCAAGCCCGGCCGATGGGGTTCTGGGAGTTCTTCTACTCCCCAAGCCCGGCCGATGGGGTTCTGGGAGTTCTTCTACTCCCCAAGCCCGGCCCGAGGCCAGGCGTGATTGACTTTACTTCCTGGGCCAAGCAACATATATACATACCTCTTGCCATCATCTTATTAGTGTTCTTCTCGCTTGCACAATGTCCTGGTATGCGTCCATGGGGAGCTGGTCGGCCGAGCGGACAGCACGCTGGACTTGTGATCCTGTGGTCCCGGGTTTGATCCCAGGCGCCGGCGAGAAACATTGGGCAGAGTTTCTGTCACCCTATGCCCCTGTTACCTAGCAGTAAAATAGGTACCTGGAGTGTTAGTCATCTGTCACGGGCTGCTTCCTGGGGTGGAGGCCTGGTCGAGGACCGGGCCGCGGGGACACTAAAAAGCCCCGAAATCATCTCAAAATAGATGCCTGAGTCCTCTGACCATTCCTGAACTGCCTGAATGAGGCAGGAGAGGCAGTAAGTGAAGTTGAGGCACCTATCTCGATCACTTGGCTACTTCACACACACTAAACTTCTCCACATTCTCAGCATCTTCGATTGTTTTGCCTCGAGTAGACCATTAACATGTTTACCAGGGACGGCTAGTGATGCTGCATCTCCCAACCTCACCTGATTTTCTCACTAATTGTTTGTGAGGCGCTACATCTTCCTTGAATCTAGAATACCATTAATTTTATCGTGTGGTGAGAACGGCCACCTTTGTGTGAAGAGATCCGGACAGCAATGTTGTCTCTGGTGGTCAAAGGTAATCTCTCTCATTAACTGCTTGGCATGGTTGAGATCGACTAGGCATCTGGAATGTATTGGTGTTCACCTGGCGGAGAGGAAGACTTGTACAAGGTCTTTGACCACCAGAGATGCTGCATCTGTCTGCTAAATGCATGCTCGCTCGCTCTCTCTCTCTCTCTCTCTCTCTCTCTCTCTCTCTCTCTCTCACACACACACACACACACACACACACACACACACACACACACACACACACACACACACACACACACACACACACACACACACACATGCTCTCACACCTATTACAAGACCATCGACTTAATAATATGCCCCAGACAAACACAAACAGCGAGATGGGACAGAGCGGACGATTATAGGAGTGTGAGAGGCTCTCGTCCTGTGCCAGCACGCACTCACTCCGGAGAGAAACCCAAATAGACTCAAGAGGGCAAGATAGCACGGGGAATAACAACCTAGGGAGAAAATAGGACATACAAGAGGAGCGAAAATAACCCAGCCAGCCGTCTATAGCTGGTAGACGACCCGTGCGTCCCTGCGCCGTCATCTTTGTGGCGGGGAGCAACCAGGAAGGTTGTCTGTCACACACTCGCTTCCACAAACAATACGCTATTACCAACTGGCAGCCCCTGCCTCCTCCTCCTCTCCCTGTCACTCCCACAGTCCCCTCCCACGGCCCCTTCTACCCCTCCCACCATCACCCATTACTCCAAAGACCATCTTCCCATCACCTGCCACCACACACACATCACTAGTTAGCCCCATGACCCATCCACTCTACCCAACACCCTCCCACAGTACTGGGCACCCTCCCACAGTACTGGACACCCTCCCACAGTACTGGACACCCTCCCACAGTACTGGGCACCCTCCCACAGTACTGGACACCCTCCCACAGTACTGGACACCCTCCCACAGTACTGGACACCCTCCCACAGTACTGAGCACCCTCCCACAGTACTGGACACCCTCCCACAGTACTGGACACCCTCCCACAGTACTGGACACCCTCCCACAGTACTGGACACCCTCCCACAGTACTGGACACCCTCCCACAGTACTGAACACTCTCCCACAGTACTGAACACCCCTCCCACAGTACTGAGCACCCTCCCACAGTACTGGACACCCTCCCACAGTACTGGACACCCTCCCACAGTACTGGACACCCTCCCACAGTACTGGACACCCTCCCACAGTACTGAACACTCTCCCACAGTACTGAACACCCCTCCCACAGTACTGAGCACCCTCCCACAGTACTGGACACCCTCCCACAGTACGGGACACCCTCCCACAGTACTGGACACCCTCCCACAGTACTGGACACCCTCCCACAGTACTGGACACCCTCCCACAGTACTGGACACCCTCCCACAGTACGGGACACCCTCCCACAGTACTGGACACCCTCCCACAGTACTGGACACCCTCCCACAGTACTGAACACTCTCCCACAGTACTGAACACCCCTCCCACAGTACTGAACACCCCTCCCACAGTACTGGACACCCTCCCACAGTACGGGACACCCTCCCACAGTACTGGACACCCTCCCACAGTACTGAACACTCTCCCACAGTACTGAACACCCTCCCACAGTACTGGACACCCTCCCACAGTACTGAACACCCCTCCCACAGTACTGGACACCCTCCCACAGTACTGAACACTCTCCCACAGTACTGAACACCCTCCCACAGTACTGGACACCCTCCCACAGTACTGAACACCCCTCCCACAGTACTGAACACCCCTCCCACAGTACTGAACACCCTCCCACAGTACTGAACACCCCTCCCACAGTACTGAACACCCCTCCCACAGTACTGAACACCCTCCCACCCTATTAATCACCACATCACACCTACAGAAAAAGGAATAAGCTCGTTGCCGTGATAAACAACAGCCAGAAAGCTATTAATCACTCACCGTATCGCTGTCAAGGTGTTCCTCCACCAGCTAACCTCACTATCCATCAGCCATGGGGGTCGATGGTGGGCGGAGTGGGCGTAGCGAGGCCGGTGGGCGTGGAGTGGGTGGGTGAGAGGGTGACCGTGGGCGTGGCCCACTTTATCACGCAATGTCCCACAGCTTTAGCTCCTGCGGTGTTCTGCTGACAAGGAAAAAATAATGTTATTAGAGCGAGAGAGAGAGAGAGAGAGAGAGAGAGAGAGAGAGAGAGAGAGAAGAATCGTTGTTACAACCAAGTACACATTTTCCTGTTGAGTTAAACAGAGGCTACAGTTAAGGATTTGCGCCCAGTAAATCCGTCCCGGCCAGGATACGAACCCAGGACAAAGCGCTCGCGGAACGCCAGGCGAGTGTCTTACCACTACACCACGGAGACATTCACCTCCATCCCTGAGATAGGAAGCCTTCCTAACACCTGCTCCAACAATCTCAATTAAAGGATGGAGTAATTGCCGACCTGGAGACGGAGCTGGGAGCCCTTACCGCTGCCCGGGGCCATTCACGCCTCAAATTACAGTATTGGTAGCATCTGAAATGGTTACCCAGGAGACCAGGCCAAGATGATACGTCATAATCTATACCTGGATATACCTGAGGGAGTGGTTCAGAGGCGGGGCTCTGCTATCATGCCTCCGAGGCACGGTACACCACGGTACACAGCTACGGTGAAAAAGCACCGTACACTAAGAGACAAATTATCAATGACATAAGCTGCCACTCAAATACAAAACAGTAGGTAGTATGTCCTATCATCAGAGGCTGAGGACGCGTAACCAGTGGCCAGATTCACGAAGCACTTACGAACCTGTACATTGAAATTGAAATTGAAATAAGTTTATTGAGGTAAAATACACACAAAGGGATGAGGTAGCTCAAGCTATTCTCACACCGTTCAGCACATCGTGTTAATACATACATAGACACACATCACAAACAATAAACATATTAAACCTGTGGATCTTTCCACAATCTTTGGCGACTTTGTTTACAATTATTAAACAGTTAATGAGCTCCGAAGCACCAGGAGGCTGTTTATAACAATAACAACAGTTGATTGGGAAGTTTTCATGCTTGTAAACTGTTTAATAAATGTAACCAAAGCCGTCAAAGATTGAAGAAAGATGTACACGTTCGTAAGTAAATGCGTAACTGCTTCGTGAATCTGGTCCCAGGGGGATAAGCTGTATATCGTTGAAGTTCTCTACTTGTAGCGTGCCTAGGTACGCTATCTGCACTTTATCACTGTTAATTATCGTATTTTCTGTTGCCCAATCGAAGACTTTACTGATATCAGCGTGTAATTTTTCCATGTCTTCTACAGACGTAATTTTGTTGATTTTTTGTAAGACTGTGACATCAAGATATCACATAACTTTCAATATCTTGGAAGATATCAAGATAACAAAGATCAAGATAACCTGTAACGAATGAGAGCGGGGTTAGCTCTGTACTCAGGCTGGAAAGAAGAAAGCGCCAAGCCATTACTACTATATAGCACTCTGAAGGGGTCAGGATAAGGATTAGGGATGGGACGAGGGGAAAGGAATGGTGTCCAACCACTTATAGACGGTCGGGGATTGAACGCCGACCTGCATGAATCGAGACCGTCGCTCTACCGTTCGACCCAAATGGCTGGAGTTTAGACATTTACCGGCATTATTTGTAGTCTGTTCTTATAGAAAATTTTCATTCCACCTCCCAACTTTACCTGTGCAGGCGACGAGTCACAATAACGTGGCTAAAGTAAGTTGACCAGACCACACACTAGAAGGTGAAGGTGAAGGGAGGACGACGTTTCGGTCCGTCCTGTACCATTCTCAAGTCGATTCTTGAGAATGGTCCAGGACGGACCGAAACGTCGTCGTCCCTTCACCTTCTAGTGTGAGGTCTGGTCAACTTTACCTGTATTTACCTGTATTTACTTAACCCTTGGCTATAATTTTATGGGCTGTTGCTTCATTGTCCCATTTATCAAATGTTTTGCAAAGTCTGTGTATATAACTTGTGCAATTTAGTTTCTTGTGCCTCTGTAATGTCGAGTAATGTACCTGGATGTAATGGTCAGGTAGTTTTTTTTTTTTTTTGAGATATATACAAGAGTTGTTACATTCTTGTACAGCCACTAGTACGCGTAGCGTTTCGGGCAAGTCCTTAATCCTAAGGGTCCCTGGAATACGATTCCCTGCCGCGAAGAATCGTTTCATGACAGACAAGATCTTCCGGCTCTCAAACCGTGGTAGTGTGTGTTGTATAGCTCGTTCTTGGTCATAAGACTGGAAGTTGTCGTCTCAGGAGGCTCTCAAAAACTTAAAGAGTGATGTGGCATGTCTAAGTTACTGCTTCACTTGATAAATGGGTCAATGTCCCCAGTTTTAGCAGACAATTGTGGGACACAATGACGGTGGTTGAGGGAGAAAACCTGTAATAGCAAGACTCCGTCTAGGATACAGGTACCTGATTGATTGATGAAGATTAAGCCAGCCAAAAGGTGGCACGGGCATGAATAGCCCGTAAGTGGTGGGTGGCCCTTTTGAGCCATTATCAGTATCAAGAGCTGATACTGGATATCCGTGGAGGTGCGACTGCACCCTGCGTGACAGGCGATGTCTCCTGTCTTACAGGTACCTGTAAGATCCAGGTACTAATTATCTTACGATCAGATTACTTTCTTATTACTTACGAGATTACTTACGATCAGGAGAAACCACTAAGGCAATACAACTATATGGCACTTGGCAGGGATATGAGGTGAAGGATTTAGGATAGGACGCGCGGGGAGGGTGGAAAAGAATGGTGCCCAACCACTTGGACGCTCGGGGATTGAACGCCGACCTGCATGAAGCGAGACCGTCGCTCTACCGTCCAACCCAAGGCTTTCTGACTTGAGGGAAAGGGGGGGGGAGGTGGTATTGTACATGCTGCAATGGCGACGTGTTCTGTTTATTTATTATGCACCCCATACCCATCCCATGGGCGCCACATTAATGATCAATATAAGCCTAACATAAAATATAAGTGTATCAGGACTGATACATTAGATACATCATGTACTGAAAGCCACCAATCTTACAGCAGTTATAGAAAAAATTCTTGAGTGCTCGTATAAGAAATATCAACTACCTCAAGCTTAAGGTGTTTGTAAACACACTGTGCTTATACACACACGTGAAGCACGTGGTAGCGGAGCGGCGTGGCACACACCCTCCCTCGGTGAGCGCTAGGCGCCATCTGGCCAGAGCCTCCTGGTGGCGGGCGCGCCCATACCCCCTTGGCCGCCTGCTGTGTTGACAGAGGTGCCAGCTGACACTTTCCATTACCCCTAATTATTACTTTATATCTGTAATTATAACACAATCTATAATATATATTAACTGTTACAAACAATTGTTGTGACGCCTATATAGGTTTTTTATGAGACAATTCACACATAATTTACTCGCTTTATTAGAAATAACTATTCCCAGTACACAAAATATATCTATTCAACTATTGTAAATATCTAATTACACATCCATTCTGACAGTAATGTAACCAGTGTCCGCTCTAACTGGTCAAAACAATGCTCTATTGGCACCAATGTGGCACAATTGGGGTGAGACATAACCATCCTAATTGGGGGCCTGACAGCTGAGTAGACAGCGCTCGGGGTTCGTAGTTTTAAGGTTCCGGGTTCGATCCCCGGCGGAGGCAGAAACAAATGGAGCAGAGTTTCTTTCACCCTGATGCGCCTGTTCACCTAGCAGTAAATAGGTGCCTGGGAAATAGATTCCCAGGTACCTACGGGCTGCTTCCCGGGGGGGGGGGGGTAAAGAAAAAGTAGTTCTGCTCGAGGACTGGGCCGCGGGGACGCTAAGCCCCGAAATCATCTCAAGATAACCACCAAATTCATAATTGAATATAATTTTAGTCACAAACTCTCATATTACCCCCATAACCATACAACCATACACCACCAGGGGACAGACAGACTTGTAACCGTCTTGAAGAGTGAATTTGACACACAAGCCACGAGGCTATCAAGGTAAGACCAACCCTGTACTCTAGACTGTGTAGGCAAGCTGCCAACCCTTACAAACACGTTCAGAAATACTCACCTCGCCTCAACCCCACCATACACCCCCTTCCCATCCCCCCCCATACACCCCTTCCATTCCCCCTACACCCCTTCACGGCACTGTCCCCACGCCCTCACCACCTCCCCACGCCCTCAACACCCACTCCCCACGCCCTCACCACCTCCCCACGCCCTCAACACCCACTCCCCACGCCCTCACCACCTCCCCACGCCCTCACCACCTCCCCACGCCCTCAACACCCACTCCCCACGCCCTCACCACCCACTCCCCACGCCCTCAACACCCACTCCCCACGCCCTCACCACCTCCCCACGCCCTCAACACCCACTCCCCACGCCCTCAAGGCCCGTGGGAGCCACTGATGCAATAAGTGACAGCACCTGAGACGGATCAATGCCTTAATCCAATCCTCCTCTGGTGTCGCCTTTTTTTGTTTTGCCTCACAGGAGGGAAATAATGATTTTGAGATATATTTCTGTCCTGTTGAGGAGAGCGGCTCCTGGAGGACGAGGTGTGGAGGTCCTCCTCGATCTTCCAGGGCTCATTTAACCTTGTTTACCTGTTTGTTGGGTTTTGTTTTCATGTTGTGTGTGTAACTGAGGTTCGCGTGGGTGTGTTGTACCTCATACAGTCTACTTGTATACAACACCACACAGTTGTGTAACATGTGGCCAGGTGTGGAGTCACCGAGGCTTCAGGTCAGGTGTATACACACCAGGAGCCAGATTCACGAAGCAGTTACGCAAGCACTTACGAACCTGTACATCACAATGAAGAACATTTCCTGAAAACAGGAAGAAAAACTAATCCAAAATCAATTTAAAAAAGTGATGTTTAGAGAGATCTGATTCTCTTGAGTACAAGTACAGTGTACAGTACAGTGTACAGGTACAGTCATTGTTTCTGAGAAGAGTTATTAGGCCATGTATGGTGCAAGTTCAACCGAGTTTTGATGGATATGTTGGCCTGCGAACCGCTGCAAGTAACAACAACCTTATAAATCAAGTTATTGCCAATCCTGGCCCCTAGCTCTCCTGCTCTGAAAGGCTAAGCGAGTACCAAGGCGTACTCGCAATACTCAAGATGAGAAAGCACAAATGATCTGAATAACAGGAACGGTGGCAGAATCCTTGGACATGAGCTCATGTCATGAGATTGTAACTTGCTTAGCTAAATGAATTGTGGGGGTTCAGTCCCTGAGCCCATTATGTGCCTCTGTAACCCTGTCCACTACCGCCCACAAGATGGGTATGGGGTGCATAATAAATGAACTAAACTAACATGAGCTCATAATCCACTATCAGAAACACTCACAAATCACACTAAAGTGATATATGGTTATATCTCCCTCACGCAACACAACCTCTAAGTCCACCCACTCAAAATATTGTGACAACACAGCCATCATAGATAGATGGAACACAGGTGGATATAGCCTCGTGTCCTCGTGTCTGTATCCTGTATGAGGTGGTTATGGTTGTGGTGGTGGTTGTGGTGGAGGTTGTGGTGGTGGTTGTGGTGGTGGTGGTGTTGTGGTGGTGGTGTTGTGGTGTGGTGGTGGTTGTGGTGGTGGTGGTGTTGTGGTGTTGTGGTGTGGTGGTGGTGATGGTGGTGGTGGTGGTGATGGTGGTGGTGGTGTGGTGGTGGTTGTGGTGGTGGTGGTGTTGTGGTGGTGGTGATGGTGGTGGTGGTGATGGTGGTGGTGGTGATGGTGGTGGTGGTGATGGTGGTGGTTGTGGTGGTGGTGGTGGTGGTGGTGTGGAGGTGGTTGTGGTGGAGGTGGTGGTGGTGGTGTGGAGGTGGTTGTGGTGGTGATGGTGGTTGTGTGGAGGTGGTTGTGGTGGAGGTGGTGGTGGTGTGGTGGTGGTGGTGATGGTGGTGGTGGTGATGGTGGTGGTGGTGATGGTGGTGGTGGTGTGGTGATGGTTGTGGTGGTGGTGGTGTGGTGGTGGTGGTGGTGATGGTGGTGGTGGTGATGGTGGTGGTGGTGTGGTGGTGGTTGTGGTGGTGGTGTTGTTGTGGTGTGGTGGTGGTGATGGTGGTGGTGCTGATGGTGGTGGTGGTGTGGTGGTGGTTGTGGTGGTGGTGGTGTTGTGGTGTGGTGGTGGTGATGGTGGTGGTGGTGGTGATGGTGGTGGTGGTGTGGTGGTGGTGGTGGTGTGGAGGTGGTTGTGGTGGTGGTGGTTGTGGTGGTGATGGTGGTGGTGATGGTGGTGGTGATGGTGGTGGTGGTGGTGTGGTGGTGGTTGTGGTGGAGGTGGTGGTGTGGTGGTGGTGGATCTTTAGAATGGTTGCCCTCTCTCTCCTAGAAGGGAAGGACCAATCGTAAACCTGAGAATTAAGTGAGCGATAAGGCTCTATACTAAAGGAGGAGAAATAAAAATTTTTACAAGATCTATATGGGCATCCACACTGGGGCATCCACACTGGGCATCCACACTGGGCATCCACACTGGGCATCCACACTGGGCATCCACACTGGGGCATCCACACTGGGGCATCCACACTGGGCATCCACACTGGGCAGCCACACTGGGGCATCCACACTGGGCATCCACACTGGGGCATCCACACTGGGCATCCACACTGGGCATCCACACTGGGGCATCCACACTGGGCATCCACACTGGGCATCCACACTGGGCATCCACACTGGGCATCCACACTGGGCATCCACACTGGCCTTCCACACTGGGCATCCACACTGGGCTTCCACACTGGGCATCCACACTGGGCTTCCACACTGGGCATCCACACTGGGCTTCCACACTGGGCATCCACACATGGTCAGGAGACTGGCAAATGCTTTTTAATACCGAAAAATGTAAGATCTTGCATGAGGCGCATAACAACGTCACAACTACCAAATTAACAGCACTACCTTCTTCTTGAGAGGTTATCTTGAGATGATTTTGGGGCTTTAGTGTCCCCGCGGCCCGGTCCTCGACCAGGCCTCCACCCCCAGGAAGCAGCCCGTGACAGCTGACTAACTCCCAGGTTCCTATTTACTGCTAGGTAACAGGGGGGCATTAGGGTGAAAGAAACTCTTGCCCATTGTTTCTCGCCGGCGCCTGGGATCGAACCCGGGACCACAGGATCACGCGTCCAGTGTTCTGTCCGCTCAGCCACCGGCTCCCTGAGGGCCACAGGACTAACATCACTGCAGACTAGGCATGACAGGGCAGGTCTCATTGAAACTTAAAATACTAAACAACTTAGAGGATGTTGATCAGAAACAATTACTTCAAAAAGTCAGATGTAACCCAAGCAAGAAACAGCGCTTTCATAGCAAGCTCAACAAGCCACAATGTAGCACTAAAAACAGATGATGCTTTTTCACCACCAAGGTTATAAACTTATGGAACCGCCTACCCGCTGAAGTCGTAAATACCAAAACATTGTTGATTTTTAAAATCCAACTGGAATAAAATTATCAGGATAAATCGTCGGACCTTAGACAAGCCGCCGGTTTCCTGTCCTCGGCTTCCCGAGGACCAGTAGAGTTAATGGCCATCAGGTAAATTCAGGTAAAAGCTAAGATTAAGAGATCAATTTAAAACTTGAGAAGTGCACAAACCGCATCGCAATTTTTATTAATATATTTTGTTATTGAGTTAAATACACGAAAATCAGGTTTATTTTATTTAGGAAAGCCAGAGAGGAGTTCAACACCGCCATAAAAATTAATTTAGTGGGTAGATATTACATTCACACTTTAGGCAAAGTCATTAACTAACGAGTTATTAGCCATTCATACCAGTTTAAACTATAAATGACATTTTGACTTTTATTTCCATACAATTTACGCTTTGAGGTACATTCATGTATACCTTTATAATATGTTTATATATATATATATATATATATATATATATATATATATATATATATATATATATATATATATATATATATATATATATATATATATATATATATATATATATATATATATATATATATATATATATATATATATATATATATGTCGTACCTAATAGCCAGAATGCACTTCTCAGCCTACTATTCAAGGCCCGATTTGCCTAATAAGCCAAGTTTTCATGAATTAATGTTTTTTCGTCTACCTAACCTACCTAACCTAACCTAACCTAGCTTTTTTTGGCTACCTAACCTAACCTTACCTATAAATATAGGTTAGGTTAGGTTAGGTAGGGTTGGTTAGGTTCGGTCATATATCTACGTTAATTTTAACTCCAATAAAAAAAAATTGACCTCATACATAGAGAAAAGGGTTGCTTTATCATTTCATAAGAAAAAAATTATAGTAAATATATTAATTAAGGAAAACTTGGCTTATTAGGCAAATCGGGCCATGAATAGTAGGCTGAGAAGTGAGTTCTGGCTACTAGGTACGACATATATATATATATATATATATATATATATATATATATATATATATATATGTCGTACCTAGTAGCCAGAACGCACTTCTCAGCCTACTATGCAGGGCCCGATTTGCCTATTAAGCCAAGTTTTGATGAATTAATTGTTTTTCGACTACCTAACCTACCTAACCTAACCTAACCTAACTTTTTCGGCTACCTAACCAAACCTAACCTATAAAGATAGGTTAGGTTAGGTTAGGTAGGGTTGGTTAGGTTCGGTCATATATCTACGTTAATTTTAACTCCAATAAAAAAAAATTGACCTCATACATAATGAAATGGGTAGCTTTATCATTTCATAAGAAAAAAATTAGAAAAAATATATTAATTCAGGAAAACTTGGCTTATTAAGCAAATCGGGCCTTGAATAGTAGGCCAAAAAGTGAGTTCTGGCTACTAGGTACGACATATATATATATATATATATATATATATATATATATATATATATATATATTTGAGGTACATTCATGTATACCTTTATAATATGTTTATATATATATATATATATATATATATATATATATATATATATATATATATATATATATATATATATATATATATATATATACACACACACACACACACAAACACACATACCCCAGACACCCCCTGGATCCCCCCGGACATCCCCCGGACCCTCCCCGCCCCCAGTCATCCCCCAGACACCCCCCAGATCCCCCAGATCCCCTCTGCCCCCAGTCACCCCCCAGACATCCCCCAGATCCCCCCAGACCCCCAGAGAAAGGGAGAACTCTGGTACAAGAGTTTCCATGAAGAATCTCAAGGTTTGGTACACCAATGCTGATGGGGTATCTAATAAAGCAGAAGAGATAAAAGAAAGAGTGAGTGAAGCAGATCCTGACATAGTTGCAATTGTGGAAACTAAAATTAATGACATGATCTCAGATGCTATCTTTCCTGAAGGGTACCAGGTGATACGAAAAGAGAGGACACAGAGACAGGGAGGGGGAGTAGCACTCCTAATAAAGCGGAAATGGAAGTTTGAAGACCTGGGAAATCGAGTTACCAATGAGTGCACAAGCTTCATACATGGAACTCTGACAGTAGATGGGAGGAAGATTGTGATCATGGTAATCTACAATCCCCCACCAAACAGTAGAAGACCCAGGCAGGAGTATGATGACAACAACAAAGCATGTATTGATGAACTGCAGAAGGCAGCAACACTAGCCCACAGAATGAGAGCGAAGCTGCTGATCATGGGGGACCTAAATCATGGAGAGATAAATTGGGAATCAAGGAATCCCCATGGAGGGGATGAAACGTGGGGAGCAAAATTAGTAGATGTTATAGACAGGAATTTCCTGACACAACATGTGAAGGAAGACACAAGGGAAAGAGGAGGAGATGCACCGAGCCTATTAGACCTGATTTTCACCCAGAACGTAGAAGATATCGAGAATTTAGAGCATGAAATACCTCTAGGGGCCAGTGACCATTGTGTCCTAGTCTTTGACTACATGATGGAATTCAAA
Organism: Procambarus clarkii; assembly: GCF_040958095.1. Taxonomy (NCBI): domain Eukaryota; kingdom Metazoa; phylum Arthropoda; class Malacostraca; order Decapoda; family Cambaridae; genus Procambarus; species Procambarus clarkii. Next base: position 26,793,161 of record NC_091202.1, on the reverse strand, counting down.
ATTATGACCATGGGACAAGAGATCTGGGAAAGGAGAGCTGACTACAGGAAAGGGGACTATATGAGGATAAGGGACTATCTGGGTGAAGTGCAGTGGGAGGAAGAAATTAGAGGAAAAACAGTCCAAGATATGATGGACCTAGTCATACAGAAATGCCAGGAGGCCGAAGAGAGATTTATACCAACGGTAAAGGGAAAAAATAAGAAGGAATATAATAACCCATGGTTTAATAGACAGTGTCAGGAAGCAAAAATGGCCAGCAGGCGGGAGTGGAGGAAGTACAGAAGACAAAGAACAGAGGACAACAGAAGCAGATACAACAGAGCTAGGAACGATTACATTAACATAAGACGAACATCGGAAAGGGACTATGAGAACGATATTGCAATCAAAGCGAAAAAACAACCTAAGTTACTACACAGTCATATAAGAAGAAAAATGTCGGTGAACGACCAAGTGACAAGACTAAGGAAGACAGAGGGGGCATATACTGAAAGTGACAAGGAAATCTGCGAGGCACTGAATGCCAGTTTCCATGGAGTGTTCACTACCGAGCCTGAGCAGCTCCCATTGTTGGAAGGGGTTACCCTAGATGAAAGACTATCAGATATAGAGGTGACAGCAGAGGAGGTAATGAAACAGTTGACAACTCTAGATGCAACTAAAGCAGTTGGACCAGACAAAGTATCACCGTGGATACTAAAAGAAGCAGCACAGGCCCTCAGCGTGCCTCTGGCAATGATCTTTAATGAGTCACTTATGTCAGGAGAATTGCCCAGTTGCTGGAAGAAGGCAAATGTCGTGCCGATCTTCAAGAAAGGAGATAGGGAGGAGGCACTTAACTACAGACCTGTATCACTGACAAGCATCCCCTGTAAAATACTGGAAAGAATAATTAGGCTACGACTGGTTGCACACCTGGAGAACATTAGGTTTGTGAACAAACATCAACATGGGTTCTGGACAGGGAAATCGTGCCTAACAAACCTTCTGGAATTCTATGATAAAATAACGAGGATAAGACAGGACAGAGATGGTTGGGCAGACTGCATATTTCTGGACTGCCAAAAAGCCTTTGATACAGTACCGCACATGAGACTGCTGTTCAAGCTCGAGAGGCAGGCGGGGGTGGGGGGAAAGGTCCTAGAATGGATAAGGAACTACCTAACAGGAAGGAGCCAAAGAGTTACGGTAAGGGGCGAGAAGTCGGACTGGCGAACAGTAACAAGTGGAGTACCACAAGGATCGGTGCTGGGACCAATTCTATTTCTTGTGTATGTTAACGACATGTTTACAGGCGTAGAGTCCTACATGTCGATGTTTGCGGATGATGCAAAGTTGATGAGAAGAGTTGTGACAGATGAGGATTGCAGGATCCTCCAAGAGGACCTGAACAGATTGCAGAGATGGTCAGAGAAATGGCTACTAGAATTCAACACGAGCAAATGTAAAGTTATGGAAATGGGACTAGGAGATAGGAGACCAAAGGGACAGTACACAATGAAGGGGAACAGCCTACCTGTAACGACGCGTGAAAGAGACCTGGGGGTGGACGTAACACCTAATCTATCTCCTGAGGCACATATTAATAGGATAACGACAGCAGCGTACTCTACACTGGCAAAAGTTAGAACATCATTCAGAAACCTAAGTAAGGAGGCATTTAGGGCGCTTTACACTGCCTACGTAAGGCCAGTCTTAGAGTATGCCGCCTCATCATGGAGTCCCCATCTGAAGAAGCATATAATGAAACTGGAAAAGGTTCAGAGGTTTGCAACGAGACTCGTCCCAGAGCTACGAGGGATGGGGTATGAAGAGCGCCTGAGGGAACTGTGCCTTACGACACTAGAAAGAAGAAGGGAGAGGGGGGACATGATAGGAACGTATAAGATACTCAGAGGAATTGACAGAGTGGACATAGACGAAATGTTCACACGGAATAGTAACAGAACGAGAGGACATGGATGGAAGCTTGAAACTCAGATGAGTCACAGAGATGTAAGGAAGTTTTCTTTTAGCGTGAGAGTAGTGGGGAAATGGAATGCACTTCAGGAACAGGTTGTGGAAGCAAATACTATTCATAATTTTAAAACCAGGTATGATAGGGAAATGGGACAGGAGTCATTGCTGTAAACAACCGATGCTCGAAAGGCGGGATCCAAGAGTCAATGCTCGATCCTGCAAGCACATATAGGTGAGTACATACATGTACTTATGTGTGTGTGTACTCACCTAGTTGTGCTTGCGGGGGTTGAGCTCTGGCTCTTTGGTACCGGCTCTCAACTGTCAATCAAATGAACACGGTCCAAGGCCCAAGCTTCTGGTCCTTCTACTGTGGACAGGTACAAACACACACATTCTGTTTTATAAATAGTGACGTTGGTCCTCTCTCTTCTCCTTTCTAGAAAGTACATTTTAAGTGGCTTGAGATGGTGTCGGTAATTTAGATATTTCAACCTGTCAACAAGTACCTCAAATGTTGGGTATATTGCTACTGTGTCACATCTCTCGTGGGGTGAAAGAGGAGGTTGTTGTTATAGATTCACAGCTACTGGGAACCAAAAGTTGTAAGTAGCACGGGCTATGGTGAGCCCGTAGTGGACTTACCTGGCACAGGAGCGGGGCTGTAACTTCAACCAAAAAAGGGGAAGAGGAGGCTTTGGGCTTTGTTTATGATCACTGGGAGGGAGACTGGGAGAGAGAGATGCTGGGAGAGATGCTGGGAGAGAGAGATGCTGAGAGAGAGATGCTGGGAGAGATGCTGGGAGAGAGATGCTGAGAGAGAGATGCTGGGAGAGAGAGATGCTGGGAGGGAGGCTGGAAGAGAGAGATGCTAGGAGAGATGCTGGGAGAGAGAGATGCTGGGAGGGAGGCAGGTAAACTAGAGGTATCTAAAGGGTTAGTAGCAGTAAGGGAGTGAGCCTCCACGCCCACCAATCTCCCACACACTCACTGTGGGAGGCCTTAATGAGTTCCCTGTTTTAACCACCTCGTTCACCCAGTTTTTACAGCCGTCGCTTGTGATGTGCGGACGGCCGCGGTAACGACCTGTCGTTTGGGGTCACTGTTTATCACCATCCAACATAACGCATACGGCTTCCGACCGCCCCTCCCCCCCCACATACCCAGTGCCCCCCCCCCCACATACCCAGTGCCCCCCCACATACCCAGTACCCCCCCACATACCCAGTGCCCCCCCATACCCAGCGTCTCTCCCTTACAACTGCCTTCTTTTGATAATTACTTGGTCCAGGAATCCC